>NC_057812.1:426037072-426337072 GCF_018294505.1 Triticum aestivum
TTACCGTACAATCGCCCCGACCCAGCCCGAACCGAACCAAACCCGCCTTCTTCCGCCAGAGGCAGCCGTCGTGGGTGAGCGAGCGACGGCGGCAGCCGGAGCGAGGGAGCCCGCGGCGCCGTGACTAGCCGGCGACGGATCCGCCACCGTCTCCTGCCTCCGTCCGTCGCCGGATTCATTGTCGGGGCCATGATCCGCCGTCTCCTGCCTCCTTCCGTCGCCGGATCCATCGACGGGGTCGTGATTCGCCGTCGCCGGATCCAACGACGGGGCCGTGATCCGCCGTCTCCTTCCTCCCTCGGTCGCTGGATCCAACGACGGGGCCGTGATCCGTCGTCTCCTGCCTCCCTCCATCGCCGGATCCAATGACGGGGCCGTGATCCACCGCCTCCTGCCTCCCTCCGTCGCCGGGGCTCCGTCGCTGGGGCTCCTTCTCCGGGGCAGTGATCCCCGCAAGACGCTGCCTCCCCAGACCTCTTCGCCAGACGTCCACCACAAGCAGGAGTTGCATCAATGATGCCACCTCCCAAGAACATGCCAGTACGCCGACCACGAGAGGAAGAAGAAGAAGAAGTCAGTCAACTAGAGGTAATGTCTGCTTCCCACGTTTGTGTCAGTGCATCAGTTCATCAGTCCTGCTATGAAAGAACCTGATAGTACATTGCAAATGCCTGATCAGTTCATTACACCCCTGCCACTTGATGCACAATTTGGATGACGAGGTTACTATCACTACCTCTAATATGATAGCTTCAGTTCAAAACCAAAAAACATAAACTTATGCATCAGTCCAAGGAGATACTAGGCTTTATATAAGGTTCAGCTGCCACTGCAAGTTGTATCATGTTATTTCTAATAGTGCATGCCGTGTAGTTGCGTCAGTTCGAAGTAGTGAAAGAATGTTGTTGAAAAAAAATACACATGCTACATAGTAAGTTCAATGATACATAAACTAGGAGTACTTCTAGTGTTCTTGCATAAGTTATAGATGAACAAAAGAGAAGACATGCATCAGTTTTATATATATGCATATCCATACATCTCTGAAGTTCAACAACCATCGATGCAAGTTCAACTTGTACAATGCCTTCAGTGCATGACATGTTACCCACACCACGTATACGAGAAAAATGCAGAAAAGATTGATCCCAAAACTGTTGAATGTCATTGCAGAAGCGAGCATGGTGGCGCACACAGCGAGCGTTTGATGAGCCAAGCAGATATGGGGCACCACCTGGTTGGGTAACACCAGAAATACCACCTGGATACTTCAACAATACAGGCAGATTTCAAGATACACCGGAATCATCAGAAGCATGGACAGGTTCTTCTATGTAGCAAGCACCAATATTTGGGAATACAAGCTTTGTCACTCGTGGGTTGCAACAAGGCCAACAATATCCCCAACAACAAATGTTTTCCTTCCCTAGCGCATGCAGAAAGCCAAGGACAGGAAACCGTGGATGGGTTGCAACAAGGCTTCCACCAGTCGCTCCGTCAACATCAATCATCCATGCCGCAAAAGCGGTTGTGACGGGAAGACCAGGCCAAAGAGACAGAAATTTTGGCCGCTCTAGCAGGTTCCAAAGTACAAGATATGAGCCATATAGACAGGAGCAACCTCACAACGAATCTGAGGGGAGACGGCCGTACAATGAGAGACGGAGATCTTCGTTAACATTGCTCCCTCCAAGATATGCATTGCTGCATGTGCCAAGGGTGACACCACCCGCGCCCATACACCAGGGTGAACAGCAAACACCGGAGGCAGCACAGAGCTATACACATGTAAGTATCCATATAGAAAAAAACCATACAAGCACAGTTCATACCATGGTACTGTGACCACCCCATCTAACATTTTCATAACTGCATTTTTGTTTGCTCACTGTTGCATGCAACCACCTAACATTGAAGCTTATGTTCTGCCAAGGCTAGAGATGCGCTTTGAAACTTTTGAAGAAGCAAAGAACTTCTACAACCTCTATGCGAAGCACGCGGATTTTGCTGTCAGGGAAGGCTCCAAGTTTAAGACCAGAGCCTACCTTTATTGCACGTGCTATGGAGTCTATCATTCGAAGGTGTCTGAAGCAAATAGACAGCAAAACAAAACGACAGCCAGGACTAACTGCGGGGCTAAAATGAGGCTGAAGATTGAAAAGGATGGAACACTTGTCGTAAAAGAGATAGTCTGGGAACACAACCACAGGCTATAGCTCACTCCGCAAATGCTTGTCTTCTTGCACTCCCACAAAAACTTTGACAAAACAATCTTGCAGTACGTCAAGTACCTATAGTTCAAAGGCATTGAACACGCACAAATCATGAGCATACTGGGCGGTGATGACCCTGGTAGCTACTTCCTCGAAATGAATGCCAAAGACCTGATTAACCTGTAAGTACAAACTTGTTCTCCTCCCATAAACCACCTATGTCTTTTTTCCTCTGTTAGTACAAACATATTACGCAACGCATGACCTGACGCCAGTTCAACATGCATTTTTGAATGACTATTCACTTTTAATATCCAGGAAAGCAAAGACTTCAAGGATGGATGATGTGGACGATGTCCTAAAGACTGTCAACTTCTTTAGGGAGATGAAAGCTATAAACAAGGAATTCTTCTGTGACATGCAACTCGATGAGTCCGACAGAGTTAAGAACATATTCTAGGCGAATGCAAGCTGCCGAGGGGCCTATCAGGACTTCGGTGACTGTGTAACATTTGACACCACATATAAGACCAACAAGTACCATATGCCACTTGGGGTGTTTGTCGGTACTAACAACCACTTTCAGACTACATTCTTTGGTTTTGCCCTAATAAGAGATGAGGATGCAGAATCATTCAGATGGTTGTTCAAGACGTTTTAAGGTGCATGAGAGGGAAGGCTCCTACATGCATCCTCACAGGTACAACCACGAAAACCACCCCCAACCACCACCACCACCCCCTTCCCCCAAAAAACTAAAAAGAAAAGAACACGTTAAAAAATGTTGTGTCGGTTCTATTTGTATATATGCACCAACATATGCTGACCACTCCACATCTTTTTTCTCATTACCAGACCAGTGCCCGGCAATGGCTTTGGCGATACCAAAAGTTTTCAAGAACACAGTACACAAGATGTGTCGCTGGCACATTATGAAGAAGTACAGGGAACGCCTCGCATACCTGTACTACCTGCACGAAGACTTGAAAGAAGAATTCACATCAATCCTCAATAAGCCCCTCATGCCAACTGAGTTTGAGGATGCCTGGAAAGGACTCATCGATAGGTACAACCTCCCTAATGATGCCATGATGCTGGCTATGTGGAACGAGCGTGAGAAATGGATATTAGCCTACTTCAAAGAAATTTTCTGCGCCAAAATGACATCCACACAGCGAAGTGAGAGCATGAACTATGTAGTCAAGAAGAACTTTGTAAGTGAGAGACAAAACCTACACCAGTTTGTCAGCCAGGTAAACTCCTTCGTCAAAACCAAGAGGCAAACAGAGAACCAAGAGACAATGGGTAACAGGTATAGCTCTATCACCTATCGTGAGACAAAAAAACATGCTTACTAAAGTAAAACTTTATTAGTTAGGCAAGTTTTTGCTATGAGAAAACTAACAATTTGGTCATCATTCTTGCATGTGCAGAAGGAACAAAACACGCTGACCTTCTACGGGTTTGACACCCAGATGGCAAAGGTTTACTCGCGAGCTGTGTACAGTGAGATAAAAAAAGGCTAAAACTGAGCACACTCTTCACGACGACAGAGAGGGAAGAGCCCACAAAGTACCTCGTGCTCTACAACAACCCACAAAAACTGTCTGCATGGTCTCAGCATGCGTTCCAGGTGGTTGCAGACCCTGTGGGAGATACATATGAGTGCGAGTGCAGGCTATGGGACCACACAGGTGAGGACTGCAAAAAATGTTACATATTGTACTACTTTATTTGCAAAGTTTTTGTTCGAATGAAATGACAAAAAACATGCACCTCTTCCAAAAACAAAATACAGGTCTTTTCTGTGTGCATGTCTTGTGCATGATGCAGACAATTAAGGCTCCCAGCGTTCCAGAGAAATATATCCTCAGGAGATACACCAAACGCCCGAACATCCAGCCAACATTCGACAGAAATAACTTGAGGACAATAGCGTCAAACAAGGCATCCCAATACTGCATTGAAAGCTCACTGCTGACGCTCAACATGAGGGTGCACAGAAAAAGTTTGAGAAGCCAAGAGCAAATGGCGAGGTCGCGGGTCGTCATGGACATACTTTAACAAGAACTCGACGCCATGCATTCTGCTGAAAATGGAGGTGTGGCGGACAATGATGCCATTGAGAAGGATATTGCTACAATGTTATCCGAGATGAATCATATGGGAGCTGTTGACCCGTTCGACAACAAGGAAGAGGAGCAGCAACAACCAGAGCTTGCCCATGTGCACACTCAAGATCACCAACAAGCTCACATGCGAGATCATGAGCTTGATGGTGCTGTAGGCGAACGACATGACAACAGCACATCCTACCAGCAGCAGCATGAAAGAGTGATTAAACCACCCATATTCTCAAACACAAAGGGGAGGAAGAGCAAGACGCAGGCAGCGAAAGTAGCGAAAGTAGCAGCCAAAAAGCCGCCACGCCCCATCAAGCGTGTGGAATTTGGCCCGGATGGCAAACCTCTCGGGATAAGGGCATGCGGATTCTGCAACGTCATGAGCAACCATAACTACCGCATATGCCCACTCCGCACAGATGGCACTGCCAACAAGCACAAGCAGATTGGAGCCACCCAGGTTTCTACCAATGGAGACAACACACGTAACAGCTACACTTGCCGCAAGTGTGGCGGAACTGACGGGCATAATGTCCGCACGTGCAAAGTGGGCAAGGAGGTCATTGTCGCTGAACAAACACAGGGCAAGGTGCAGAGTTCTAAAAAATCAAATGAAGACAATGAAGAAGAAGAGTTTGACAAGAATGACGACCAATCAGACGAAGACAATGAAGATGACACTGTCGGGGACGAGGAAACTGAAACTGACGATGAAGTTGCCAAGGCTCAACCAGGAAAGGGCGCCGGCAAGGCACAACATTCGGGGCCAGTTAGGAGAAGCTCAAGGCTGAACAACTGAACAATACATAGTGGTCTCAGTTGCCTCGGCACACAATAAGGAAATATTTCAGAAACACTATCGTTACCAAAACTTATTTAGCTTTATCGTCGATTTCTCGATCAGTACTATAGTTAAGATATAATTTGTGATTTGTGCCTACTGGACCAGTGACATTATTATGTAAACCAATTGATGATCCTTTTGAATGCAGTCACAAATACGTTTGAAAAGAAATTATCTGGATTTACCTGACGCAAACGCTACTGTCGACCAGTAACTCATCAGCAAAAATATGTCAAGGAAAATTTAAACTCCTATAGTATATCAGTACTGATAGTTCTCAGTCGTCAGTACAAAGACAGAGTACACATCAGTACTGATATACTTTGTGATTTGTGCCCGCTGGAGCAGTCACATTATTATGTAAAACATTTGATAATCCTTTTGAATGCAGTCACAAATACATTTGTGCTGACGAAAAACACTACTGTCAACCAATCGTCAGTACAAAGGCAGAGTAAAACAAACACACCCGTGAACACCTAAAAAAACATCGTTTTGAAAAAAACAAAGCTATGTCTGCTTTTGCCAGTCCCAATTCAGAAACACCATCAGTACATAAAAATAATTACCTCAAACAAAAATGCGAATATAATACATTCTGTACTGATGAAAATCTAATTTATCTGTAAAAAATACTCAGAGATTATCTTGATATAATCAATTCTTTAAAAAAATACAAAAATTGTTTTAAAAAACATTAGCATCACACATAGTCTCATTGGTATTTGGTAAGTTCAATTACACTTCAATCACCAGTCCAAGTACCACAGTACAGGACTACAGACCTCCATCATCACCAACCCTGACATATGCAAGTGGGATAAGCAGCCAATAAGTACAGCTTGACAAGACGAATCAGTGCGACAGTAAAATGCCGTCATCACCACCCTTGAGACCTGCAAGTTGGATTTAGCAGGTCATAAGTACAGCTTGACAACAAGACTAGTAAGTGCAGCAGTAAAAACCATTGGACTTGGATGGTTACTTCTTCCAGGCCACCACCAGCGCAACCCATTGAGCGGTTGCCACAAGGGACTGCAAACGGCGACCCAACGCCACTACACCGACTACACCCACGCCCCCGACGAACCGCCTCCCACAAATCCCCGTCGACGCACTACAAAAAACCCAATTATCTTCCATCTCTCCATCATCCCCACAAACAACCATTGCCCTTCCATCTCCCCTGCACACAAACCACAAACTTCTCTCTCACAAGCCCACAGCCGCCGGAGGAGGGAGATGGCGGAGGAACCGTCCACCAAGCGTCATCAAGATGAGCCGTCGGACAAGAGCAACAACCTCATCAACGTTCACGTCCCCGGCGAGAAGCGCGAGTACACCAAAACCCTTAGAGAGGTTGAGCTCCACGGCAAGGAGACGTTGGAGATCGTCTGCACCAGCGAACCATACAAGGCCGACGAGGTGATCTCCAGGCTCCGGAGGAAGGCTCGCGGCATGCTTCGTAGGATCATCGGTGTTGGTGTGCACTACACCAACGAAGATGAACCTCCCCAGATGGCAGCAGTCCTGCAGTTGTGTGTCGACGACCTCTGCTTGGTGTACCACATCGCAGCGGCCACAAAATGGTGAGCCATCCTACTCATTTGCCCTGTTTGGTTTATCTGTTTTATTAGTACTATATCCTGAAAATTTCATCAGACTTGTTTCCCAACTAGATGTACTAGTGTGGCTTGTGAAAAGTGGATGCACTACTGCATTTTCTCAAGTAGATACACTATAAATGTATTTTTGAACCTGATGCATCGGATTACTATTTGGAAAATCTTGCGGAAGATTAATTTCTGAAGTTGACTGACTAGTCTAGTTTCTGAACTTGATCCAATAGTGCAGTTTATGTACTCAATGTATTAAAAAGATGTTTTTGAACTTGATGTAGTGAAGTATTTTCTGAATTTGATCTAATGTTATTCTCATAAGAAAAAAAACTAAGGACTTGGTGAAGCACTGTTTATGTGTTATCCTATTCAACAAAAGTAAACTAAACTAGTACCAAAGCAGAACATACAACATTGACTGAAACTATATATAATCCAAAAAAGAAGAATAACATGATGTACTTAATTTAATTTCAGAACTTTGTTTACTAATTTATGAAGTACGTTCATCCATTATTTATGCTACATAAACATCTACTTAACGGATTCATCACTTGTACAACAAAACAAAAATGAATAATTCAAACATCAAACGTAATGCTGATTTTCAAAAATGTCTCTCCCCTTGCAGGCCCAAGCGCCTGAACGAGTTGCTGCAGCATAAGAAGTTGTTCACATTTGCCGGTTTCAGCATTGAAAGCGACAAAGAGAAGCTGAAGCTGTCCAGTTTGGAGATCAACCCCGACAAGTTCATCGGCATTCAACGCAAGTGGAGAGTACCATACACCGGAAAAGAGTACGACTCCTTGACTGATGTTGCAGCCAGCGTCATCCACCCATTCTACAAAGGCATGAAGAAGAACATCAACACGCAGGAAGACTACAAACTGTGGGGGACCAGCCCGCTGCCAGACAACCTCATCGAGTACGCAGGAGTAGATGCATACGCCACATACAAGGCATGGAGCATGATCGACTACATCGCAGATGGTTCGGAATTTGCAAAAGAGCGGGAGGCTGCGAAATTCTACGACCACCCCTATTGCCCCTATGCGGGATGAAGATACATCAGAGCCTGCCTTTGTTTTACTTTCGCTTGTGCTTGCCTTTTATCTTGTTGTTTCAAATTAGTAGTTTGCTCTTGTTGGGTTGAACCGTTATGATTATGTCGTGCTTGTCATGGTTGAACTAGTTTATTTATGTCATCAAGTACAATGTTTTGCTTATCTCATTATATAAGTTTGGTAGCTTCGTATGGTGTTAATACATAATTTCAAATTCAAAAGTAGCTTCTGAATAGAACTTTGTGGCTGCTCTAAAGTACTAGTTATGATGCAACTAATCACACAACGTTGCTCTATGTCTAGTTTCGATTCAGTATTGTACAAAAAACATAACGTTGAGAACAATCAGCACAATTTGAGTTGCTTAACAACGCTTCAAAAGTTGAAGCAAAAAATTCTTAGTACTCCATGTAGTGTTCTCATTCATATGTAGCTGCTAGATAATTAACAAGTACTACAAACAGAAAAAGTTAAGAAGCATCAGCACACACTTATGTTGGTCGCTTGCAGATTAAGAATCACAGTACTAGTACACTTGATCAGACATTACATACTACAATAAAAAGTACATAGAAGCATCAGTCCGTAAGCGCTACTATGAATGGACTATCACTACAACTTATTCTACACGCAAGTACATCTTAAAATTACACTTACACAAAACTGACAAGAACTAGAACAAAAAGTTCCAGTCCAAGTTACTGCTGGAGTCAAGTACTAGATTCAAACAAACAAAAAACGAAAAAACTGACCGCCCAAGGTCAGGCGCAGGCCCTGACGCTGCTAGATACTTGAACTCGAGCCCATAGGTGAATCCCTAGTAATCCGCACAAGGCAGGGCCCACCGATCAAGGCCCACATGTCAAGAGAGAGAGTGTCGTGTATAAGCGCTCAGGTAAGTATTCAGAGGAGTTCGACCAGTGAGCCTCGGCTGCGCTTATAAACAGGTTCGGAGCTCCCTCGACTAGCGAGGTGGCACTAAACCCAGAGCGCATGCGCACACCGCACTGCACAGTCGCACGGACGAGCTATCTGGGCCGGAAAACGGCCCAATAGTCTACATCGTTTACAAACACCACACCAAATAAGCCCAGTTAAACCAACCACAGGACGAGGCAAAGAAATATAAACTAGAAGAAAAATGTTCGAAACTAAAAATATATAAATCCAAATACTAGTTCACGGGAAATAACTTTGAATACGAAAAATAAAAATAAAAATAATTTTAGCTCTGCACCACGGATGATAAATAAAGGGAGAAAATATGATACAAAAACAATGAACCTCTAAAAAGAAGAGAACTTAATAGCCTATCTGTTAAATGTACATAATTTAAAAAACTGAATTAAATATTACTTTCAAGTTCAAACTACTAAAATGCAAAAAGTTCAATAATATAATGTTTGTCAATTATGCTAAATTTCTTATTACATAAAATCTAACAAGTTCAACTACTAAAATGCAAAAAGTTCAAACATATAATATTTGTCAATTATGCTAAATTTCTTATTTACATAAAATCTGACAAGTTCAACTACTAAAATGCAAAAAGTTCAAAATAGAATTTATTTGTCAATTATGCTAAATTTCTAATTTATATAAAATCTCACAAGTTCAACTACTAAAATAAAAGAAGTTCAAATAGAATTTATTTGTCAATTCTACTAACTTTCTAGTTTATATAAATTCTGTACACACCTCAACGAACGGTCTGGTCGTAAAACAATTTCAATCCCCACAAAACACAGAAAAAACAAAAAAAATCAATTCAGTCATACATATGACGTAAGTACTAAAAAAGCAGGATCAGTCAGGCCACTCACACTACTACGACACCAAATTTCAAAACCGCACGCTGTATGAAATTACATTTCAGTTCACACAGCACTAAACCATAAGTGCACTAAAATGAGAATACAAAAACTATAAAGGCCTAACTTAGGTAAGTACAGATGAAAATAAAATAAGTACCAGTTTTGAGCAACAACTCCCAGGGCACTGAAAAACATCTTCAGATAAACTAGTCTATAAGACTTCAGTGGAAAAACAAAATACTTAACATCCTCAGGGAAAAACATCACAAAGCATACGTCACCTAAACAGTCCAAAATGCCGTCATCACCACCCCTGAGACGTGCAAGTGGGATTTAGCAGGTCATAAGTACAACTTGACAAGACAAGTCAGTGCAGTAGTAAAACCATTTGAATTGGATGGTTGCTTCTTCCAGGCCACCACCCGCGCCACCCACTGAGCGGTTTCCACAAGGGACTGCAAATGGGCACCCCCACGACCACCACACCCACGCCCCTGACGAACCACCTCCCACACATCCCCGTCGATGCACTGCAAAATACCCCATTGTCTTCCATCTCTGCCTCATTCCCAGAAACCACCATTTCCACTTCAATCTCCACTGCACACAAACAACAAACTTCTCTCTCCCAAGCCCACAGTCGCCGCAGGAAGGCGATGGCGGAGGAACCATCCGCCAAGCGTCATCATGGAGAGCCGTCGGACAAGAGCAGCGACCTCGTCGATGTTCACGTCCCCGGCGAGAAGCGCGAGTACACGAGAACCCTCACAGGGGTTGAGCTCCACGGCAAAGAGACGCTGGAGATCGTCTGCACCAGTGAACCAGACAAGGCCGATGAGGTGATGAGCAGGCTCAGGATGAAGGGCGGCGGCTTGTATCCGAGCTTCATCGGAGTTGATGTGGAGTTTGCCAGCGATGAGGAACCTCCACAGATGGTGGCAGTCCTGTAGTTGTGCGTCGAGGAACTCTGCTTGGTTTACCACATCGCAGCAGCCACAAAATGGTAACCCATACTACTGTTCATTCATCTGTTGTACTAGTACTACTCACTAAAAACTTCATTAAACTAGTTTCGCCAACTAGATGAACTACTATACTTTGTGAAGTGTATGCACGAGTACATGTTTCTCAACTTACATGCAATTCTGAAACCGTGAAGTGGATTGTTTCACCAGATTAGCATCTGAAAAAAATGTTTATAGAATACTGAACTTGATGCACCAAATTAATTTATGAACTTGATGTGCTAGCATAGATTCTGATCTTGATGCACTAGTATAGTTTATAGAATTGATGTATTAAAAGATGTTTGGTGAAGTGGTATAGGTCCATATCTTGATGCACATGTTTCTCAAATTAATTTCTGAACTTGATATAGAGCTGACGCACAAAGATGTATCAAGCACTGGTATAGGTCTTTTATTCAACCAAAAAGAAAACTAAACTTGAATCAAGCAGCACATATATCATTGAATCTGTTAAAATGATTCTTGAATTTGGTGAAGCACTAAAGACAGCAAAAAAGAAAAATAACATGGTGTAGTTGAATTTAATTTCAGGACTTTGTGTACTAGTTTCTGGACTACATTCATCCATGACTTATACTATATAAGCATCTACCTCATGGATTATCACTTTCAAAACCAAAAAATAGAAGAATTAAATCTTCAAAAAAGAACACTAACCTTCAATGTGTGTCTCCCCCATTGCAGGCCCAAGCGCCTCAAACAGTTCCTGCAGGAGGAGAAATTGTACACATTTGTCGGTTTCAGCATTGGAGGCGACAAGCGAATGCTGAACAAGTCTGGTTTGGAGATCAACCCCAACAACTTCATCGACATGCAGCGCAAGTGGAAAGATCCACACACCAGCAAATACTTCGACTCCTTGGCCGATGTTGCAGGCGGCGTCATCCACCCATTCTACACCAACATGAAGAAGAAGATGGACAAGGGAGAACACAAAAAGTGGGGGACCAGCCCGTTGCCAGACAACCTCATCACGTACGCAGGAATAGATGCGTACGCCACGTACAAGTCATGGAAGACAATCGACAACATCGTGACAGGTTGGGATATTTCAGAAGAGCAGGAAGCTGACCCCTACTACCATTGCAACTTCGCGGGATGAGGATGCATGAAAGTCTGCATTCGTGTTGCTCGCACTTCTTCCTGTCCTTAATATTGTTGTTTCAGATTTTTAGTTTTCTTTCGTTATGTTGAACCAGCTACCTTATGTTATGTGTGTCAGGGTTTGAACAAGTTTGCCTATTTCTATCATGTACATCGTTTGCTTATGTCAGTCAACAAGTTTGCTAGCTTCCTATTTTTGTTCATCCATCATTTGAAGTTGAAGTAGGTTGAAGTTGAAACTAGTCATGCAGAAACAAAAAATCATACATGGATATTTTCACAAAAAAAAACAATGGCAGACTAACTAAGGACAACAGCAAAATAGTAGAATTGGACGCTCAGTGCAGCTTAGACATTTACGGTAGTACTATCACACTAAGAAAATCAGTTTTTAGTTTCAGAAGAACACTAAAAAGGCTAAGTTTCAGCCGAGGACTACTAAAAGCATCGTGCTAATAGTAGTTAGAAATTTACTAAGTACTGCAACAAGAAAAGCAAAGAACAATCAGTACATATTTCCAAGCCACTAGCATGCTAGGACTGAGAGTTCTGGTACACTTGAACAAAACAGTATATTCATTCTACAAAATATGAAAAGGAACGGGAAGCTTCAGTTCACATTCCATAAAACATTGACACACTCAAGAATAACACTAATAGTACAACTGAAATGTCAGTACAACTTAGTCTGTAAGGCAAGTACTATGATCATACAAAACATTGCCTTGAGAAGAACCACAACCTAGAAAATAGGTCCCCCCGGAGACATATTTAAATGTAGCTAATTTAAACCACTATTTAAATTTTACTATGAAGTTCAACTACTACAATTCAAGAAGTTCAAACAAAAATTTGGCTCTCAAATCATGCTAAATTTCTTATACTTGAATAAAATCTGGCTAGAGATGACATAGCTACTTGGTCGTAAATAATTTCAATCACAAAAAACTTCAGTTCTACTACATTATATGAAATCAGTTCTACATAACAAGGAAGCGTCACTCCACTCATGCTAGATCCACAAGTGCCATCATGACACCAAATTTTAAAAGCCTTATGCTAAACAACATTACAATTCAGTACTAACATAACTATACTATAAGTACAGGAAAAGAGGGTACAGAAACTATAAAGGTCCAACCTAGGTTGGGACAGATGAAAATAAATGATAAATCTCACTTTTCCAGCAACAACTCGTAATGAACTTGGGAATACGTGTTTTTAGTTCAACTAGTTTACAAGACTTCAGTAGAAAAAATAGAACTTAACTAGAATGAATTCCCAATGAAACATACACAAGTGATATATCACACAACTATCAAAAATCAAAGACATCCAAACACTACAATCAAAGCCTACAATGCTTTCAAGAGATATATCACACAACTATCAATTTCACTACGGAATGATGACCATTTCTTCTATGCACCAGGAGCCAAAGGCTGAAACTCCATGGGAAGCTCTGTCACCAGAAGCTGGTTATTCCGGTTGAACACAACTCTATACAGATCCTCGGCCTTCCAATCAACAATACGAGGCTGCAAAACAATGAAACAAATTATCAAAAATCATGACACATTAAAAAGAAGAATACACAATCAGCCAAACATGGAAAAGTGAAAAGCTCAACTAGAACCCACATCTTTATCTCGAATGTTCCCAACGATCTTTTCACCATCATAGGATCCTGCATACTTCAGAGTATAATGGCCACATTCATTCGCCCCTTGAAGTGGAACCTTCACAAACGTTGGTTTCTTTGCAAAAAGCTCCCATTTGGGCTGCTTGCTCGCATTGTACTGAGCATCACCATACACATCCTTCATTACTTGGACCATCCTGGAGATCTGTAAGAAAAGATAAGAAACCACACATTTTCAGGTCTAAGAAAAAGCAGAAACAAAGATGCAGAAAAATTAATCCAGTACAAATAATAAATGTCACTCACAATCTTCTCGCAGTCTTTATGATAGGTGTTCTTTGAAGGACGATGATTATTCGGATAAGGTAAAGAGTCAAGGATGTCGATGCTACTTCGGTACCGATTCATGACATATAAGGAAAAGTGGTTCAGTTTCTTATCCTTTGGTAAAACCATAGGCTTGAACAGAGGCATCATGATCTAAAAACAGATGACGAAAAAAGAGATGTTAAATATTCAAAATAAAAACTAGCATGACAACAAACAAATAAAACCAAAAATCAGCTAGTAGATCTCACAAGGTCGGCACTGAGCAAGTCTTCATTATCTTTAACATAGCTCTTGAAATCTCTGGCTGCACTCTTCACATTAAACTCTTTATTTTCATCGCCGTAAAACGTACAGTCAAGCACAACCTGCAAAAAAGCCAAAAAAGAAATAGACAGGGGAAAAGGATAAACAAAGCAAGGTATTATCAAAACTCGTAAAACAAAAAAGGCGTTCTTGTCTAAGAGAAACAAACGATCTGATTGGTTACCGTGATGAAATATGGACTCAGCAATACCCTTTTCCCAGACGCAAAATCAACATTTCTATCGGGCACTTTCTTCCAATCATCAATAAGGAAGTCCATTACATCACCCTCCATTATTTTCCTAGGTGCAAAAACTTCCCAGATGCGTTTCCCAGTGAAGCTGGTTACGCTATCATCAGGCTGAGGTATCATTGAGAATGTATTGCTGCAGCACGGACAAGAACAAAAAGTAGGGGAAGCAAGATAATGCATTCATAGCAGTTCAGGTTGTATAAAAAGTAATAATCAGGTCATATCTATCTAGCAGTTACAAACAAAAGAGGAAAAGAAGAGGAAACGTAATGAGAGATACCCACTCGGCATACTTCTCACATGCTTCATTGCTAAGCAACAGATTATACAACTTGCGAGCCTTGTCCAGGTGAGGGAATCTATGAGGGTGAAGCTGCTGCACAGGGGAGCAAAACTTTATAGGAGCTCTGGGTGCACACTTCGTGCTTGTAACATTGCCAGAATCCAAAGCAGGATCCTTCCTAGCACCACCAGCTCTACGGGCCACTATTCCAGCAAGTGGGGATAAACCCTTGGCAGTAGTAGTGCTCCTGGTGACTCTCCCCATGCCAACAATCTTGTCAAACGCATCATCATCGCTGTCTATCAATTCCACAATGGGATTCTTGGGTGTAGAGGGGCTCTCTGCACAAGCAGCCATAGAACCTTTCAGAGCTCCCAACCGCCCCTTAAGAACACTAGACCTTGTCTTTTCTGGAGAATGCCACTGGCTAAGATCAAAAGATACGCGCTCGAGCTCCGAGAACTGGCTACCAAAGATCTTGTAGTCATGCTCATTAAGATCCAGCCACTCACCTGCAAAAATAAAAAAAATAAAAGACCGCATCAAGGGTAAAGTTCAAATACATAAATCATGACAGTACCAATCAAAGAAGTACAAGATGCAAAAAAATACAAAAGGTCATGCATTACGTATAGGGTTCGATGCCAAACAAACCACAGAATTCAACATCAAACACATTGCTAGTTGCACAGGTGTACAGAAAAGTATTCCTACTGTCAAGAATGTCTTCGTGGCTGTAATCTAACATTTCAATCACACCATCCTCTCGGCAATGATAGGTCTTGCAGCTTTGTAGCATAAAGAATCCACAATCATGCCTGTTAACAAAAGAAAAAACAAATGGGTACATCACAAATCCGAAAACACAATAACACCACCCTCCCAGCAACAAAAACAACTAACAAAAACTCATTAAAAATGGATACTCATGTGTTTTTCTGCTAAGGCACCCGCACAAACTCGCAAGAGAAACCATCAATATGCGCCGGCGAGAACGGTTTCGCCCTATCTACGCTAGACTCCCTCAAAACCTTCTTTATGTTATCTGTCATATTCCTTAAGAATCTAACTGCATCACTCTAGGTTTCATCGCGCAGTGAATCAAGACAGTCAAAACGACGGAACCTCAAATTCAGAACAATCAAGCACCAGTGCCCAGATACTTCGCTAGGCTTCATGGTAGCCGCAATGGACGGCGGATCAAAAGTAGGGAAGAGAAGCTGACAAAAAAATCACAGAGGAAAAATGAATTTAACAAAACATAATGAAACAAAAAATTCAGCCTCCAAACAATAAAATAATAGAAGAAAAGTGAAATTCTGAAGTACAAACAAAAAATAAGATAATCATAAGTTTTAATTGAGTAAGCAAAACAGTACAAATAAATATATGCTACTCTAGTTAAAATTGCAACAAACATATCAGTTCAATTTCCTTGCGACAATAAGTTCAGCTTCAACAAAAGAAGCACACATCATTCATAAGTGCAGGGCTAAAAACAAGGTTGCTCAAGTTCTTTCCACCACCTCCCAAACTTGCAAGAAAACATGACAGTTCTAGTTCATGAGTACAAAAAGTACAAGTTCACGTACTTGGTCAAAACCATCAGTGCACGATCTCGTAAACCAATTAGCACATTGGAGTCAATATTTCCATCACGGATCTTGGTCTGTTGTACAAAAAGAACAACAACAGTTAGAAAATTGGCAAAAACAAGTTATCATCCTGTCTACAAAAGCAAAATACTCACCGTCACCCATTTAGGAACTATCAACTTGTCAGTGTCTCGGTACTTCGAACATAGAGAATATAAAACAACGTCAGCACTGTCTGAGTTGAGCATGCCAGTGGGGACAAACGCTTTAGCAATAGAACCAACACTGGCATCACATTCTTTATTTTGAAACATTGGCTTGTGACTAGAAAAACACAAAAGATTACATGAATTAAAACTACTGCAACAACAACCATTCTCATATGAGAGAAAGAGAAGGAGAAAAAAATGGTACGGGCAAAATCCCAAACTAACCATTTTGCACGGTTCATGCGCAACCTCGTAATAGCGAAGAAAAACATATCAACCTTAACAACATTTCCACTTTCTGCTTGTAGAAAAAGAAGAAAAATAATAAGTTCAAGCACTACAAGTGAACATGCCCAAAATGCCAAAATTGAGAAGTACACCTCATTTACAAGTCCTTACCTGCACTATCAGTGTTTGACGACGATGGTAGTTCCTGCGATGAGACCAATATGCCTCCAGTTTCAGGGTTTGACGATGGCACGGGCACATCCTGAGAGGACACCAATATCGCTGCGCTTTCAGGGTCTGTGGAAAGAAAATCCTGGGACGACACGAGCGCCTCCTGCATCAAGGGGCCAAAAGAAATCGACAGAAGTAAATCATCATCCTCGGATGGCACCTCCTCCACGCTAGAAGCATCTTGCAATGCATCACCATAATCAAGCCCTCCAGGCGGGAAATCTTCAAAATCAAAAAGATTTTCATTCCCAACAATACCAACACCAAACGGTTTGCCATCAAGTATGCTAGCAGCACCAAAATCCTCATCAGCAACTTTGGCACCAACATCGCGCCCACTACTCAATGGAACACCATGAGCATCATCTCCACCACTAACAACAGCCTCACGCTCAACATCAGTCATCTGAAGAAATAAAAATTCAGAAAAAGTGAATAATATGAGCAAAACTAATAATAAAAAATAAACTAGCGAGAGGTGCACAGAAAAACAAAACCTTAGAAGCATTCACAGAAACATCATCGATCTTGCTGTTGCTAACATTAAAAGCAACATCACCAACATGCAAACAAGGCTCGTCGCCAACAATAGGACCCTGATTTCATATGTAATGAAACAAAAAAAACAATGCTATTATTAGCAACAATAAGCACAGGGAATTAAACCACATTGGTGTGCATGAAAATTCAAGAAATATGAATAAACACATTAAAAACAAAAAATAACCTTGCATTTATCAGTAGATGGATCATTAACTCCACGGTCAACAGCAGCGTCAACATTATGACTGGTCTCCTGCATCAAAACAAAAAATTAATAAACAGATGGAGATCAGGAAGTTCAACTACAATACTGACAGCAGAACAACATAGTAAAAACATACAAACACAGAGGACTGACTCACATCAACAACAGGCTGCTCCAAGCCAACATCGTTCGTATGGTGATCAGAAACATTAACCTCAGTACCATCATCAGCCCTGCTGTCTGTGGCGGCAGCCTCATCCTGCTCAATCTGCATGGAAGAAAAATTAATAAACAAATGAAGATGAGAAACTTCAACTACCATACTGACAGCAGAACAACATAGTAAAAATTGCAAGCACCGAGGACTCACTCACATCATCAACAGCGCGCTCCAAGCCAACATCATTCGTTTCATGATCAGGAACATTAGCCTCGGTACCATCACCAGCCCTGCTGTCGATGGCAGCAGCCACATCCTGCTCAGTCTGGCTGGTAACAACTTTTGCACTTTCTTCATATGGCTTGCAGCGAGAGTCTTGCATACTTTTGAAACGCTTCATGTTGTTCAATAGACGAACCGAGCTCTGAACTAGATCAACAGCACCGTCACACATATCACCAATTAAAATTCTCTCCATCTCAATATAGTCCACTGCTTCCTCAGTGTTAAATTGATGACCTTCAGGAAGGATACCACTGATACAACTCAGATGCTCAACTGTCGTTGGGAGCTTTTGCAGCTCAGAACACACATTTCTAAAAATATGCTCAGCGCGCTCCAACGCAGAAACAACAACATCAATACCAAAACCCTGCCTCTGTGAAGTACTAGCATTACTAGGGCCAGGGGGGAACATAACCAGCACCCTCAACACCACGACCACCTCTCAAATCATCGTGCAAATATGAAGACTTGGGAACCTGAGACGATAGCATCTCCAGGACTGGCCGTTTATACTATCAAAAAAAACCTCCTCTTGAGTTTTCCACTACAAACAAGGTGAAAAAATAGTTAATTAATCAATGCAACACACAGGCAAAAATAAAACATGATATTAACAGATTTAAATCAACAGGACTATCAATCTTTAGCTGTTAGTGCCAATTTATTAGTATTTACCGACAGGACAGTTTAGCAAAGATATTCAGTTCAACCACACATGAAACAACAGTACTAAAAATCGTACCTAAACCTCACAAAGCTTAAGAAATGACAAAATCTAAATAGGTAACTCTGCGGGACACATGTTCACTCCAGCAGAAATAGCTATACCTAAACAAAAAAAGGTCTGCAAAGACACGAAAGAAATAAAACTCACCGGAAGCTTCCCAAACACCCAAGTCTTTGGATCCGCATTGCCTTTTTTAATCAAATCTGCATCAACCAGATCAGAAAGCTTGACAGGATCCATGAAACATATGCGGGGGACTCGCATGTCAAGCTCCGCAGTCTTGCCACGGATAAGGCAGTCAAGGTACATTAGTATAGGCCCTATAGCACAGCATGTGATTGCCTTCCCCATCGTAACACCATCTTGGTACCTGACAACAGCCCTTCTAAGCTCATCAACCATCAGCTAACAATAATCCATATTAGCCATGTCCTCAAAGACGAGACCCTCAAACATTGCTGCCTCTCTGGAAACACACGGGGCGACACCAGGCAACACAACCTTCATAAACACAATAATGAAGAACACTTTCAGAGCAAGGTCATCTTTGCTAGGATCCCTGACGAGCACCTTGAGCTTATTCCTCAAATCCTTTGTCTTGATATCTATGTTCCTGCTAATGTCAAGCTTCGATCTTAACTTCATCAGAGCGTCGTCATATCCATCCTCTGACGACCTTGGCGGAGAACGACCACCACGAGGGAACCCAAATAATTGTTGTATACCATCGCTAGTGATGCGAAGCTTCTTATTAGCCTCACCCATGTCAAGAGTCATCGTATCAGGATCTATCCTCAGGTACAAAACTCCCATCAGAGGGCGGGAAATGTTAGACTTCACCCTCCAATTGAGGATAGAACCAAAACCAGCTGCACGAACCCTAGCCACATGCCGACTCTCCAGCAATTTAGCACAAGCTTTAACCTCTCCCAACGAACATCGCACAATCAAGTTCAATTTCCGTTGGTCACCTTCATCCAAGGCAACTTTTCCGGCATTGCGACCCACCGGCTTGACCGGACTCATAACGCTAACAGGCTGTAAATGAAAATAAAGAAGCCACACCTTAAATAAATGAATATAGAAAACAAAACAAGCATATGAAGGCAAGTAGAAAAAAGAAAAGATTGCACAAGTTCAACTATTGAAACAACATCAGTACCACCCTCGATTGATGTAAACAATGACCAGCCTCGCCTGGCCAGCATAAAAGCCCAGACACAATGAAATCATTGCAACTACAACTAGTCAGTCACATACAGTACAAAAGACGTACCATTGCAAATTCATCTTCAGAATCAACTTCGATATCATCTTCTTCAAATACAACATCTTCAGCTTCGACACGAGCACGCTTCTTCACACCTTTGTTCACCTTCGCAGGATGAACTTTACGCTTATTATTTTCTTCCAACAAAGAGCGCTCTCGAAGAGGAGGAGAAGAAGGCTTCTTATTTGTCAAAACCCGTGGACTACGACGAACAGGGGAGCCACCAAGTTTGCTTGGACCAATCTTCACAGCAACACTATCCCCATCAGCTTTGCTATTACCAGGTTGGGAACCAGCTTTCACACATGGGCTACGCCTCTGTGTGCCATCGGGATTTCGATCTGACATCTTCCTCTTCAAAATAGCTTTCTTCTCCTTAACTGCATCACGAGTAAACACTTATGTCAAATGAGTTTGCATCAGGTTTGTCTTCACCGGCATGTCACTTCCATGAGATACATCATCAACAGTTGAAAAGGCCGCGTCACCACCTTCATCACCTACGCCTTCAGGAGCTTGAGCAACATCCCGATCACTTCGTTGAACACAAGCAGCCTTTTGACGTTGTTCCAACTCCTTTCTCCTCTGGAAATCACACTTCTTCTTTCTTATCCGTTCATCCTCAAGCTGTAACTGCATAGGAACATCCTCAGCCTGAGTAACAGGCTCAGTGCCATCAACACTCTGTGACTGAGTAACAGACAGCTGCAGGCTGCCATCAACATCATCAACGTTAAGAGAATACATTCCATCATTTATATCGTTGACAACATCAGCAATGTCCTCAGCAGCACCATGGCTGTCATTAACTGCATAAACCAACAAACATAAGCATGCACGTATAAAATCAAAACAAAATTAACATTGCAGAGACAAGATAAATAAAGCGCATAGCATCAGACACAAACAAAAGGAACAACTGATGTAGCTAAGCATATTAATGTATTCAAGGCTGATAAAAAAAGAGCAAATATAAGGGAAACACCAACAACATCCGCAAGTTCTTCTAGCGGATTTGGTGTCTCAAAAATAACATTCACAAGATCTTGAAAGCGTTCTGATTTTTCAGAATCAGGAGGCACCGGCACTCCAACATCTGCAACAACATCATAATTAGCAAAAAAGTACATGAACAAGCATTCAGTTCAACTATATGAACACTACAAGTGCACCCAATAAAACAATATGAACCCACCACTGGCGCAACAAACTTAAGAATGAAAACTCTTTCACCATCATACCAGTTCTTCACTGACTACTACAACCTATTCAAATGCCAGGACAACAGTTCAAACTACAAATGGTGATCAGTACTACAACATGTCTGCAGGTCACATCAACCGCCAAACCTATACACACCACACATTCCAGGGCAAATTTAACAGCTATCAAAAAACATACAACTTATAAAGTCAATACAACCACACCTATACAGCCTAAAAACCAGATCTATTAAAACATCATCCAAATTACAGGGAAAAATCACCTGCATTCAACTTGTCCGGGATGGATGATGTACCCATTGAGATCTACAGACCTAAAATCTGCCGAACCAGATCTGCAAAACACATGAACAAAAATTAGGGCTCTGACCTATTTCAGAAAAATAAGCACGCCATACAAAGCAAAACTCTTACAAGCAAACACAAAATCCGCCACGGAATCAAATATCACTGTCGCTAACCACTCGTTCAAGAGCAAAGGAACCCTAGCGAATCCAGCCTGAAACAGCAAGAGAGCAAGAGCTAAGAAATAGAGGGAAAATCTGTACATAAGAGGATGCAAGGGAAGTCAATCGCACACCAAAAGGAGCAAACAGAGCACCCAGACCTCCACCCCTGGGGTTCAACCCGCCGGCCGACGCTCCCGCGGCGAAACAGGAGAAGCAACTTCTCCGCAATAAGAGGGGAACGAAGAAGGAATCGATTTGGAGAGGGGAGCGGAGCGGAACGGGGGAGCGCGGAGGTTAAAAGGTGAGTGGGAGAAAACCGATGGCTAAAGCCCAGAACCGTGGCGAAGCCCACTAACTCTAGGCAGTTACCAAAAATAATAGCAAAAATTAAAAACAATAAAAAAATAAATACAATAAAAAATTAATATAGAGGGAGAAAACAAACAGCTAAAGTACAAATAATAACTCACAACATTACAATAAATTATCAAAAAGTACAAATGAAATAATAATTCATAACGGTGATGGTTTTTCACACAAAAAAATAAAGATAAGATAACAGGGGCAAATACTAAGCCCCTCGGTGCACTGTGATGCGCGAGCAAGTCCATACAAGGATGATGCGTCAGTACAACTATGCCCCTCGGTGCGATACGGTGCGGCGGCAAGTCACGTTACGGACTCGCCTCCGCATGCGACGCCGCGGCACGCCGCGTCGTCGCCTGCTACGGCTCGTTCCTGGCTCGGCCTCGCCGGGATGGGGGAGGGGGTCCCGACCCCCCTCCCCCCGGCTTGGCCTCGCGCTAACGCGGTAGTGCACTCGTTTGACAGGCGCAGTGTGGTTATTCTGTTCCCCCCCCCACACGCACCCACACACCCCTAAGATAGATTATGGGGGATGTGTCAGTACAACTATGCACCGAGGGGCAGTGCGGTTATTCTGTTTCCCCTCACCCCCACACGCACCCACACACCCCTAAGATAGATAATGGGGGCAAGTCATGTTACGGACTCGCCTCCGCCTGCGACGCCGCGGCACGCCCCATCGTCGCCTGCTACGGCTCGTTCCTGGCTCGGCCTCACTGGATGGGGGAGGGGGGTCACGACCGACCCCCCCCCCCTCCCCGGCTCGGCCTCGCGCTAACGTGGCAGTGCGCTCGTTTGATAGGCGCAGTGCGGTTATTCTGTCCCCCCCCCCACACACGCACCCACACCCCACCTAAAAAAAGATAGATAATGGGGACAAGTCCATACAAGGAAGATGTGTCAGTACAACTATGCCCTTTGGTGCGGTTCGGTGCGGGGGCAAGTCATGTTACGGCTCGTTCCTAGAACAAAACTCACAAGAACTAGAACAAAAAAGTATCAGTCCAATTTACTGGTGGAGTCAAGTACTAGATTCAAACAAAAAAATTGACGCCCAAGGATCATAAAAAGTATCTGTCCAATTTACTGGTGGAGTCAAGTACTACATTCAAACAACAAAAAAAAGAAAAAAAAATTGACCGCCCAAGGACAGGCCCAGGCCCTGACGCTGCTAGATAACTTGAACTCGAGCCCATAGGCGAATCCCTAGTAGTCCGCACAACGCAGGGCCCACCGATCAGGGCCCACAGGTCAAGAGAGAGAGCGAGCGCCGTGTATAAGCGCTCTGGTAAGTTTTCAGAGGAGTTCGACTAGTGTGCCTCGCCTGCGCTTATAAACTGGTCTAGAACCCCCTCGACTAGCGAGGTGGGACTAAACCCATAGCGCACGTGCACGCCGTGCTCCACAGCTGCGCGGGCGAGCTATCTGGGCAGAAAACAATGACTCAGCCAGATGGCCCAACATAGTACTTCGCCCCATTACAAAATTCCAGCCGATCACACACGACAAAAAAATGCAGATATTTAAAAAATCCTCACAAGAAATAAGTTCAAAAAAAATAATGTAAAAAGTTCAAACACATCTTAACTATAAGAACTAAAAAAATAGAAATACATATATTTTTTGGAAAATTAAACATAGAAATTTGTAAATAAAAATTTCAGAAGCAAAATTATAAAAAGTTCAACTACTACAAGTCATAAGGTTCAAGTAAAAAAATACTGTGCAGCAAAGATAAAAATCTTTTAATTCTAAAAAATACTAGAAATATCATTATTTAACTGTTAAAAAAATGTGATCCAAAATTCATCTAAAAAGATAGAAAAAATGTTATACAACAAAAAAATTTGATTGGTAATTGACAACCTAAAAAAGTTCAGTACTATCATTAACAGAATGTAAGTTCGGCAATCTCGAAACCAAAAAAAGTGGTTCTACAAACATCATCAGCGTATAGTTCCTTCTCCGAGCTATGTACATGAAAATATACCAGTCAAAACAAAGGATGCCCATCACTTCAACTATAGAATTGTTCAAGTACTAATATAAAGAAATATATAAATAAAGCAGTTATTCTTGAGCAAAAACAGATAGGAAAAATTATACAAGCCATGCAGCTTTTGACCACAAATCAGTTCAACTTAAGATAAAACATCAGTTCAAAAACTGCACATGTCAAAAACATATGCAGATAAAACAACACATTCAGAGGGGAGACAGTTGAATTCATTTATTCATTCAAACAGCTGCTCCCTCACAACACAAATCTTAAAAACATAACATTCACTACTTCAAACATAACGATCAAAGAAACAACGCCATTTAGCCCTAGTGGATGGATGTGGAGCCGTGGCTGCTCTAGCCCTAGCCCAACTGATGATCTGAACATGGTTCCTTCCCCTGCCCTCTGGGAAAAGAAGCTCCAGTTCATTGGAGTTGCAAGTATCCATCACCTCACAAGCAAGGTGTTTGTTGAACTCTGCATCCACTTCCTCCTCGGCAGCACGTTGTGCCATCTGCCTGCGCCTGCGCCTCCTCCTCCTCCTCGGCTCCACTACTGCAGCCCTCGCATCGACGGCTTCCCCCTCCTCCTCTGTGACCTCTCCTAGCTCAGGATCCATCTGGATTTTCTTTTGGTTGCAGCTGGTGGAACGAAAGTGACAGAGGGCTCGGCCTTTATACTCAAAGTGCAGAGGGTATGGGGTAGGCAGCCAGTACAAGAAACTTGCTCCAATGTCAACGCACAGTAATACAAGCTTTGACATGGAGCAGTCCACCTACACATATGGCAGTAATTCAAAACAACACTGAAAAACACACAACTTAATTACGCAATTTGACCAGATTACAAGAAATCGTAGGCTTCAGTCAGCCACCAAACACCACCTCCGCCAACGACCAATTCCTAGTCTACCGGCCACGTTTGAGCTAATGGTCGCGCCATTCCACGGGAGCGAACACTGCAACACTAGCTACTACATGCAGAAAACATAGACTATGAGCATGTACAAGAACGACTCCTGGTGCATTCTTATTCTGACGAAACTGAATAAAGCAACACTTAGCTTAACTGAAGAAGGAAGTAGCAGGATTCTCTGTCTAACAGCAGCGGTTGTGGCACTGGTAGTAGCAACGGAAGCAATAGGGGCCACGGCAGCGGCGGCCACAGGCGCACACAGCAGCAGAAGGCATGGGGTTGCGCGCATGCATAGGCGGGTGTGGTCAGAGAAGGCATGATGGGGCGACGCGAGACGGGCAGAGGGCGCGGGCAGGACGGGGCGGCTGCAGGTGTGTGTGCAGGGCGCGACCAGAGGAGCGCGGGCACGGTGCAGTGAGCGCGGGGAACGGGGCGATCTGGGTCATCGGGCGTGGCCGGAGCACAATCACGTCGGCAACGATCTACGACTACCAAAGGAGAGCGCGAGGAGAGAGGGAGGATGCGGGGCTCACTGCCGTTGCAGAGAAGGCCCGGGGATGACTTGAGACGGCCGGAGTCAATGACTGCGGTTCACGGTCCGAGGAGGATGACGGAGGTCGGGGCGGTGCTGTGCGGCCATCCTGGCACGCGTAGCTTGACGGAGACGGAGAGGGGGTCACGACGAAGCCCGTGAGCTCATCGACGAGGCTCGATGGAGGCGGGAACGAGGACGACGTGCGACGGGGCGGCGCCGATGCGGTGACAATGACGAGCAGCGCACAACGATGGGGACGAGCGCACGACGATGAGGAGCAACGAATGGCCCGCAGCATCACGCCGGAGAACGCCCGGAAGCTCCACGTTGCATCCCCTGTTTCCGCCCTCGTACACACAGGAAGATCGGTTCAAGTAGAAAACCTCGTCAGTCCAACCTGTACACCACATCAGTTCAAGAAGGGTAACAGAATAATATTATGTTACCCGTAACAGAATATAGCCCAGATGTCTATATATATATATATAAATATGTGTGTGTGTGTTGTTGTTGTTGTTCTAAGAATGACCATGATGCCCCCATGTCCGTATTTTGTTTTATCAACACCTCTATCTCTAAACATGTGGACATATTTTTTGTTATGGACTTCCGCTTGAGGACAAGCGAGGTCTAAGCTTGGGGAGTTGATACGTCCACTTTGCATCATGCTTTTATATCAATATGTATTGCATTATGGGCTGTTATTACACATTATGTCACAATACTTATGCCTTTTCTTTCTTATTTTACAAGGTTTACATGAAGAGGGAGAATGCCGGCAGCTGGAATTCTGGGCTGGAAAAGGAGCAAATATTAGAGACCTATTATGCACAACTCCAAAAGTCCTGAAACTTCACGGGAGCACATTTTGGAATATATAAAAAATACTGGCGAAAGAATTAACCAAAGGGGGCCCACACCTTGGCCACGAGGGTGGGGGCGCGCCCTACCCCTTGGGCGCGCCCCCTGTCTCGTGGGCCCCCTGGCAGGCCTCCGTTTCCCATCTTCTGCTATATGAAGTCTTTCGTCCGAGAAAAAATTGCAAGCAAGCTCTCGGGACAAAACTCCGCCGCCACGAGGCAGAACCAATCTAGGGCTCCGGCGGAGCTGTTCTGCCGGGGAAACATCCCTCCGGGAGGGGGAAATCATCACCATCGTCATCACCATCGATCCTCTCATCAGGAGGGGGTCAATCTCCATCAACATCTTCACCATCACCATCTCATCTCAAACCCTAGTTCATCTCTTGTATCCAATGTTTGTCTCAAAACCTCCGATTGGTACCTGTGGGTTACTAGTAGTGTTGATTAGTCCTTTTAGTTGATGCTAGTTGGTTTATTCGGTGGAAGATCATATGTTCAGATCCTTTATGCATATTAATACCCCTCTGATTATGAACATGAATATGATTTGTGAGTAGTTACGTTTGTTCCTGAGGACATGGGAGAAGTCTTGCTATAAGTAGTCATGTGAATTTGGTATTCGTTTGATATTTTGATAAGATGTATGTTGTCTCTCCTCTAGTGGTGTCATGTGAACATCGACTACATGACACTTCACCATTGATTGGGCCTAGGGGAAGGCATTGGGAAGTAATAAGTAGATGATGGGTTGCTAGAGTGACAGAAGCTTAAAACCCTAGTTTATGAGTTCCTTCGTAAGGGGCTGATTTGGATCCATATGTTTCATGCTATGGTTTGGTTTACCTTAATACTTCTTTTGTAGTTGCGGATGCTTGCAAGAGGGGTTAATCAGTGGGATGCTTGTCCAAGGAAGGGCAGTACCCAAGAACCGGTCCACCCACATATCAAATTATCAAAGCACCGAACGTGAATCATATGAACGTGATGAAAACTAGCTTGATGATAATTCCCGTGTGTCCTCGGGAGCGCTTTCCTTTATATAATAGTTTTTCTAGGCTTGTCCTTTGCTACAAAAAGGATTGGCCCATCTTGATGCACCTTATTTACTTCTATTACTTGTTACCCGTTACAAATTACCTGATCACAAAACTACTTCTTATCGATAATCTCAGTGCTTGCAAAGAATACCTTACTGAAAATTGCTTATCATTTCCTTCTGCTCCTCGTTGGGTTCGACACTCTTACTTATCGAAAGGACTACAATAGATCCCCTATACTTGTGGGTCATCACTGACGCGTGGCGATTAATGGGGCAGGGGTGCCTCCGCTTCACCATGCTACCTCGGCAACCGTTCGACTTGACGAGACCCTGCTGCATGCAGAGAAAACCATCATTATGTGCGACCGTGGAGGCTGGCGGTTGGCCTCCTTCCGGCTATAAATGAGGGGAGGGGCAGAGCCCCCTTGCTCATCTCTATCTTCTTGCCGCCTGCTTCTTCTTCCTCCTCTCTGCCTCGCCGCCTTGTTGTAGTTCTTATTGCGCCGACGAGGAAGTTCTCCGCCGTCGAGAAGGGGAAGGCTCCCAAGGCAGGACCTGACTCGCCACCACTCAAGAGAGGGCGAGGCCGCCCCCGCAAGCACACCGCGACCCCTGTGGTGACTCCTCGGGGGCACGGGCTCGCCTTAGCCGGTTGTGGTGGTGCTTCTTCTTGTGGTGGGTGTCGCCAAGGGCGAGGCAGCCCATGCGACGAGGGGAGGCATGCCATGGTCACCCGGCCTCCTTAGCCGCACTTCCACTCGGCCGAGGTGCTCCTTGAGCTCATCGTGTGGTTGAAGAGGCCAACCAGCACCTGGCTCCTGCTCCCCCGCTTCTTCACATGCGAGCTGCCGGTCGCGGGGCCTGGTGGCCTCTAGCTGCATGTTGACGGCTGTCGCAGCAAGGCCTCGTGGGTCGGGGTCAAAGTTTCCACCGTCAGGAACGTGTCCCAGGCCCGCGGCTAGTAGGTGTTTGGCCGCGCGCACGGCCTCAGCGGGAGGTGCACTCTCCACTTCAAGTTCGACGGCATTGCGACCCTCTTCATGAGGGTGTTTGGGAGGATGGCCATCGCGCAGGGTGCTGCCCCAAAGACGACGGCGGCGACGATGAGCTTGGCCTTGACAACAGCCGCGATGACTCTGAGGGTGAGCTTGCCCTTAGCGAGGGCCGCATCTTGTTCAGCGGCGGTTGTTCCTCCAGCGAGAGCACGAGCAGCGGCGGCTACGACCAGCCGCCACGTCGTTGGGCTCGCTTCGAGGACGAGGCGGATCGTTTCATCGCCGCGCTCCGATGAAGCGGGAGGAAGGCTCGGGCTGAGCCCAGAGGCCTCGAGAGCACGGCCTCAAGAGCTATTGTGGTCACGTGGGCCACTTCTATTTAGCCTTTCCCTTTCCCTACATTTTGATAAAAGTAGAGGGCCCTGCTGGGGCGTGTAATGAACCATGGTACTTATGCCGCTATGTTATGCCTATTGTTCTGATGTATGTTGTTATGTTCATGTCCGGGTAGGTGCGGTAGGATAACTTAGCTTGATACACTCACGGTAGTCTCGCGCCTCGCGATGGCGCACCCTCCATCATCTTGTGAGGCCCCCTTGCTGCTGGCTCAGGAGTTGCTGGCCTCGAGGGACATCATGAAGCTGCAGAATTGTTGGAAAAAAAATTTTGGTGTCATGTTCTTCCTTGCGCGAGTCCTCAGGCGTGGGCTAGTCATGATACCCGGTGCGCAAATCGGGGGGACACGGACTTAAGAAGATGCACAAATCACAAGCTCGTTCGAGGGTGTCTCGTGAGGATAGAAAAAGCCATGGCCCTAGGGGGACAGGGTTGTGGCGAAGTGTGTTCGGGGCGCAGGGCGGGCCTGACGCGCACGCACACACCTACCCAGCCCCCGCGCGCGAGACACGCGAGGAAGAGCAACGGGAAACTGCCGCCCCTCCTTGGCCGAGACCGGCGGCCAAGAGAGAAGACGAGGGGGAAATCCAACTTGGCAATCCAAAATGCAAGAACTCCAAATTCCATTAAAAGAAAGGGGGAAACAAACTACAGAAACCAAGCAAATGAACAGCCGCGTACGGCACCTAGACTAGTCTTCTCACCAGCGCGGAGATAAGTGCTGCCACTAGGACGTGGGAAGGAGCCCCCAAGGCTCGAGGGCGGCTCTCCGGAGACTCTAGGGCTTGTACAACCCCACTCATTATTACGTGAGTGTAATGAGCGGAGACCTTCACAGGCACTGGGCCTTGCTTCATGGGTAGAACTTCCGGAGGTGCTGGATGTTCCAGGCATTCTGGATGGGAATCTCGTCCTGCGTCTCCAGGCGCGCGGCGCCAGGCCTGGAGACGCGAGCGACCCTAAATGGGCCCTCCCTATGGGCGAGAGCTTATGCAGAACTTCCCTGGAGAGCACCCGCCGTAGGACGAGATCACCCACCTCGAGCGTTCTGGAGCGGACGCTGCGGCAGTGGTACCGTCGTAGCGCCTGCTGGTACCATGCCGCCCGAAGCGAGGCTTGGCGGCGGCGTTCCTCCCCCAGCACGAGATCCATCCCCCGCGTGGCGTCCTGGCGTGCCTTGTCAAATGCCAAGACCCACGCGGAGCAATGCTTGACCTCGTGTGGGAGAACCGCTTCAGCTCCGTAGACGAGGAAGAATGGGGTCTTGCCCGTCGGCTTGGTGGCAGTGGTGCAGATGGACCATAGCATGGACTGGAGCTCATCGAGCCAGCCCCTGCCGTAGGCCTCGAGCTTCTTCTTGAAGGTTCTTGTCTTGAGGCCTCTCGGGACCTCCGTGTTGGCACGCTCAGCTTGGCCGTTGCTCCTGGGGTGTGCCACTAAGGCATAGCATATCTGTGTTCCAAGGTTAGCACAATACGTTTGGAAGAGGTTGCTACTGAACTGCGAGCCGTTGTCAGTGATGATACAGTTAGGGACCCCGAAGCGGCTCACAAGGCCCTTGATGAACTTGACTGCTGAGCCGGCTGGGATGGTGCAGACGGCTTCCATATCCGCCCACTTGGTGAACTTGTCGATGGTGACGTAGAGGTAGCGGTAGCCCCCGGGCGCTCATGGGAATGGTCCCAAGATGTACAGCCCCCAGACCGCAAATGGCCATGTGAGAGGAATGGTCTAGAGGTCCTGAGTGGGCTGATGGTTCTGCTTGGCGTGGAATTGGCATGCTTCACAAGATTTCACCAGCTCGGTGGCATCATTGAGCGTTGTGGGCCAATAGAACCCGCTGCGGAATGCCTTGCCCATGAGGGTGTGTGATGACGAGTGATGCCCGCAGTCTCCGCCGTGTATGTCGGCTAGTAGCTCTCGCCCCTGTTCCCTGGAGATGCATCGCAAGGAAACATCATTTGGCCATTCTCGGTAGAGCTCACCGTCCTGAATGCAGTAGGCTGTGGTCTGCCGAGCCACATGCTCAGCGTTTTCCTCCTTCTCCGGCAGGGTTCCCTAAAGCGGGTACGTCTTGAATTCCTTGGTCCAGCACCCCTCCTGAGGCTCAAGCGCGAAGATCAGGCATGCTCCCGAGGTCGGGCCACAGGCAGGGGCTCCCAAGGTCGGTGCTGGGGGGAGCTCCTCCTGGGGCAGGGTTGGCTACGCAGCTGGAGGGGATGCCGAAGGCTTAAAGAGCCACTCCTTGAAGACGCCGGGCTCCTGAGGCTGGTGCTTGGAAGCTCTCTTGGCGATATCGTCAGCCTCCTTGTTCGTGTCGCGAGGCACATGCTGCAGTTCCAGGCCCAAGAATTGCTTCTCAATTTTGCGTACCTCCGCCAGGTATGCCTCCATGTGTTCATCCTTCAGCTCGTACACCTTGTTGGATAAGTTGACGAGGAGCTGAGAGTCGCCCTTGATGGTGAGGCACTTCACGCCCAAAGCGGCCGCGGCCTTGAGGCCGGCAATCAGGCCTTCGTACTCCGTGATGTTGTTGGAGACCTTTTCACCATGTTGGAAGCGGAGCTGCATGGCGTAGTAGAGCTTGTCCTGAGTGGGCAAGATGAGCACGGCTCCAGCCCCCGCGCCCTGACGCGCGAAGGCACCATCGAAGTACATGACCTAGCCATCTGGTGCCTCGCTCCCCGGCAAGAGGGACCGTTCCTCGCCAACTTCGGGCCCTGGAGCGTCAGTCCATTCCTCCACGAAGTCGGCGAGTGCAACGGCCTTGATGACCCTGGTGAAAGGACATGCGGTGCCCCCATGTTTGGTTTTGGTAATTGATGATAATCTCTATGGACTAATGGTTGCCTTGAGTTATATTTGAAGGTTTTGTCCATAGGCTTTTCTTGGAGTACATGTGTTGGTTTCAAGGAGAGTTTGTGTCGACCAAGGTGCTATTCAAGGAATTACCTAAAGATTGGTCTTGTGAGAGGTTGATCAAGACTAAATTAAAGAGTGAATCAAGTTGATCAACCCACAAAGCGTAGAAGATTTACCGAGAGGGGTCAAGTGATCCCATGGTATGGTAAGCATTGTCAATTACGCTTTGTGTACTAACCCATGGTCTTCGTGAGGGTTCTTTGTGGGGTTAGGTTGTGGTGTGAAAGTTCAAGTGGAGCACCACGAAGAGATCAAATTCTTGAAGCTTGCTGTCCTTTGTGGTGACAATGGACCTGTGAAGATGTGCGGAAGAGTAGCTCACCCATAGTAGAGTATGGGGCAGCAATCAACTAGTCTTCATCGAGTCAACACGATCAAGAAAGGTTGCGGTGTGCAAGTTCAAGTGGAGCATCACGAAGAGATCAAATGCTTGAAGCTTGCCGTCCTTTGTGGTGACAATGGACTTGTGAAGATGTGCGGAAGAAAGGCTCACCCATAGTGGAGTATGGGGGAGCAATCAACTAGTCTTCATCGAGCCAACACAATCAAGAAAGGTGGTCCAACTTGAGGAAGTCAAGATCGTCATCATCTAGCTCAAGTGGACCATGTGCAAGGCAAAGGTTTGCCCTTGATAGGTTTTCTATTTTACCGGTCTCATGATGGTAGTTGGGAGACCGGGTTATAGGATCGATTGCCGTACTATCAAGGGGGGCTCTCGATGAGTAGCTTGATCATATCGTTCGTTGAGAGCTCAAACCATTGCATCCTTGCATCATCTTTCTTGGTTCTTGTTTGGTTCTCTTTGTGAGTCTTAGAGCTTATGGTCATCTTGATGACAAGCTTGAGTTCATCGAAAACGGAGTTCGCATGCATCTTCTATGATGTTTTCGATGTTGGAGGTTTTGCCGATTCTTCTCGGTTGGAGGTTTCACTCCTCTTTTTGTTAGGCTACTCGTCGTCTTGTTTCCAACAAGCTTGAGTTTGCTCAATTCAGAGCTCATATGCAGAAGTTATGGCAGTTCTTGTTTTCTTGAGTGTGGTTTTTGTCAGGGTCCCAGCGGTAGTACCGTGGTACCTAGCGGTAGTACCGCTGAGGGATCACAAGCGGCAGTACCGCTCCGCAGCAGTAGTACCGATGGTGACTCCGCAGCAATACTACCGCTGGCTTACCAGGTCCCTACCGCATCGATTCGAGGGGTCTGTTTCTGTGTCAGATTGTGCGGTACCTCGCTGCGGCAGTAGTGCGGCAGTATAGCTCCTTAGCGGCAGTACCGCCCTTCCTCCACGGTAGTACCGCCCGGTTCCCTCTTTCCCTTTACCCTTCGTTCTGTGCGGCAGTACCGCCGAAGGGAGCGGTAGTACCGCTTAACCCAACGGTACTACCGCTGTCTCCTGCGGTACTACCACCCCAAGGTTCATGTTTTGTTGCTCCTTTTCCCTGTTTCTTCCACCTGAGCGGTAGTACCGCTCGTGTGCGGGCTGAGCACATAACGGTTGGATTTTCCCCCTCCTATAAAAGGGGGTCTTCTTCCCCATTGAACCTGATCCTTTGAGCTCGTGTTCTTCCCCCATTGTTGACCTTCTTCGATCTTGCTAACTCTCAATCCCTCCATGGATTCTTGCTAGTTTTTGAGGGAAAAGAGAGAGGAGATCTAGATCCACATTTCCACCAATCACTTTCTCCTCTATGTGAGGGGAACCCCTTAGATCTAGATCTTGGAGTTCTTGGTGTTCTCCTTCTTGTTCTTCCTCTCATTTTCCTCCCTAGCATTAGTTGCTTCAGTGGGATTTGAGAGAGAAGGACTTGGGCACTCCGTGTGCCCTTGCCATTGCATTTGGTGCATCGGTTTGAGTTCTCCACGGTGATACGTGGAAGTGAAGGTTGAGAAGCTTATTACTCTTGGGTGTTTGGGCACCCTAGAGCTTGTTCCTCTTGGGTGCCTTGGCGCCCTAGACGGTTGGTGTTGTTCGGAGCTCAATCATTGTGGTGAAAAGCTCCGGGCAAGCATCGGGGTCTCCAATTAGGTTGTGGAGATCGCCTCGAGCAATTTGACGGGTACCGGTGACCGCCCCCAAGGGTTGCCAAAGTGTACGGGTTCGGTGACCGCCCCCAAGGGTTGCCATTTGTACGGGTTCGGTGACCGCCCTCAAGGGTCTCTTAGTGGAATCACGACATCTTGCATTGTGCAAGGGCGTGAGGAGATTACGGTGGCCCTAGTGGTTTCTTGGGGAGCATTGTGCCTCCACATAGCTCCAAACGGAGATTAGCATCCGCAAGGGTGTGAACTTCGGGATACATCGTCGTCTCCGCGTGCCTCGGTTATCTCTTACCTGAGCCCTTTACTTATGCACTTTACTTTGTGATAGCCATATTGTTCTTTGTCATATATCTTGCTATCTCATAGTTTCTTATCTTGCTTAGCATAAGTTGTTGGTGCACATAGGTGATCCTAGTTGTTTTAGGTTTTATGCTTGGCAAATTAACCGCTAGGTTTATTCCGCATTTGTTCAAGCCTAAACCATAATTGTTTTAAAGCGCCTATTCACCCCCCCCCTCTAGGTGATATCCACGATCTTTCACCTGGTGGTGCTGAACTCCACCTGGGACACCTGCAATTCGATGTTCCACTCGGCGACCCTCCCTACAGCATAGGGGCTCCGAAGCACCCTCTCCAGCGGGTAAGCGGAGACAACCTTGATGGGGTGGCCTTGTAAGTAGTGTCACAGCTTGCATGAGGCGACAAAGAGTGCAAGCAAGAGCTTCTACGACATGGGGTAGCGGGCCCGCGCATCGCACAATACCGTGCTGAAAAAGTACACTGGGTGCTCGACAAGGGCGGAAGTGTTGATGGAGTCCGAGACCTCCTGAGGCTGAAGGACCTCAGGAGCTTGATCGTTTGTTGGGGTAGCCGCGGCCTCAGGGGCGCCGTCTTCTAGAGCTTGGTCATCTGTTGGCGCCATCGAGGCTTTACGCATGCCAACCTGAAGCTGTGTTGCCTTGCCCTGCTGTGGGGCATTTCCCGGCAGGCCCTTGCTTTGGTGCTCCTCCCGGACTTCCACTAGCACTGCGCTGGTAGAGTGAGGTGTGGCGGCCAGGTAAAGCACTAGGGGACCAAGAGGACGCGGCGCCACCATCACTGGTGGGCTGGTGAGGTATCTCTTGAGGTCTTGAAACGCCAGTCAGCCTCCGGAGTCCACTCAAACAACCCCTTCTTCTTCATCAGCTTGAAGAACGGGAGAGCGCACTCCCCCGGCTTGGAGATGAAGCACCCTAGCAAGGTCACACAACCCGCTAGCTTTTGCATTTCCTTAAGAGTCTGTGGGGGACTCATCCTTTCTATTGCCTTGACCTTCTCTGGGTTTGCCTCGATTCCCCTATGTGACACCAAAAAGCCCAACAGCTTGCCGGAGGGGACGCCAGACACACATTTCTCCGTATTGAGCCACAGGTCCACCTTGCGCAGGCTGGCGAACATCTCTTCCAGGTCCTCGATGAGGGTCCTTTCCTCCCGAGACTTCACCACTATGTCATTGACATAGGCCTCAGCGTTCCTCCCGAGATGTTGGCCCAGAGCGATGTGCATCAGCCGCTGGAAGATTGCTCCGGCTTTACGCAGCCCAAAGGGCATGCAGGTGTAGTAGTACACCCCGCATGGGGTCAGGAAGGCCGTATTCTCGACATCATGTACCGCCATCTTGATTTGGTGATACACTGAGAATGCGTCCAAGAAGCACAGCAGGTCGCACTCGGCGGTGGAGTCAAAGATCTGGTCGATGCGCGGTAGCGGAAAGGGGTCTTGAGGGCAAGCCTTGTTGAGGTTGGTGAAATTGACGCACATGCGTTCCTTACCGCCTTTCTTGGGGACGACGACCGGGTTTCTTGGATGATGAATGACTGCTTCTCTGCGGACTGCCATTGCGCCCTCTGCTTCACTGGGCGTACATTGGGGCACACATTCAGGTGATGCTCGATCACCCCCCCCCCTTGGGACTCTGATAATCCCCAAGTGCAGGGAATCATTGTAGAAATTCCTAATGGTGGAAGTGATTAGTATGGAGTGTCGAATCCACAAGGAGCTAAAGGTAATATCAATATTCTCTCAAGTCCTATCTGCCACTGATACGACTCTACGTACACCGAACGTTTGCTTCCAACTTAGAAACGAGAAATAAAACTACGTTGTGGGTATGAAGAGGATAACTTTCCATGATATCAGAGAGATAAAATATAAAAGTAGGTGCTTTTATCATAAAGTTGGAATATATTACTAATAATTATAAATAGCAAGTGTGGAATAATGATGGGTCGGTGTGCGGAATTATCCTAGGCAATCGTTAACAAGACCGATGGTCTTCATTGCAATTTCATATGAGGGAGAGGCATAAGCTAACATACTTTCTCTTCTTGGATCATATGTACTTATGATTGGAACTCTAGCAAGCATCTGCAACTACTCAAGATCATTAAGGTAAAACACAACCATAGCATTAAAGCATCAAGTCCCCTTTATCCCATACGCAACAACCCCCTTACTCGGGTTTATGCTTCTGTCACTGAAGCAACCCACTATAAGTGAATCATGAGCGTATTGCAACACCCTACAGCGGGAATCCCTCACGCTTGCGCGCCACGGAGGGCACAATAGGACAACACCAAAATAAAACATACAACTCATACCAATCTAGATCATCAATCAACCCAAAGACAAAGGATATCTACTCAAAACATCATAGGATGGCAACACATCATTGGATCATAATATGTGGCATAAAGCACAACATTCAAGCGGGGATTATAGCGGGGTGCGGGAAAGTGGACCGCGTAAAAGAGATGAGGATGGTGATGATGATGGTGATGTTGATGAAGACGATCACCGCAGTGATGATTCCCCTCCTGATGGCACTCCGGTGCCACCGAGAGAGAGGAGGAGAGGTTCTTCCCTTGTGCTTCCTCCTCCATGGCCTCCCCCTGGATGGGGAGAGGTTCTCCCTCTGGTCCTTGGCCTTCATGGTGATGATGGCCCCTCCGGGATCCTCCTCCATAGCCTCCGGTGATGATGGCCCCCTCCGGCAGGGTGCCAGAGAGGGCCTGGATTGATTTCTCATGGCTACGGAGGCTTGCGGCGGCGGAAATTCCGATCTAGGTTTCTTTCTAGAAGTTTGGGTATAAATAAGATGTGTTGGAGTCGGGAACAAGTCAGGGGGGTCCCGAGGCGGCCACAAGATAGGGGGCGCGCCCAGGGGGGTAGGGCGCGCCCCCCACCCTCGTGGTGGCCTTGGGACTCCCCTGGTCCATCTCCAGTACTCCGTGGGCTTCTTCAGGTCCAAAAACAATCTCCGTGAATTTTCAGGTCAATTGGACTCCGTTTGCTTTTCTTTTCTGCGATACTCAAAAACAAGGAAAAACAGAAACTCGCACTGGGCTCTAGGTTAATAGGTTAGTCCCAAAAATCATATAAAACAACATATAAAGGCCCATTAAACATCTAAGATGGATAATATAATAGCATGAATACTTCATAAATTACAGATACGTTGGAGATGTATCAGACTCCAGCCGGGTCCCTGGGCTCCTATGCGAACACCTCCTTGTTCGCGTGCAAGAAATCGACAAGTGCCTTTTCTTAGTCTGGGACGAGGTTGGCACCTATGGTGAAGGTGGCTCCCGATGCCCCATCTTTGTCAACTGACACCTGCTTCGTTTCGACCTGGTCTTGAGAGAACAATTGCTTCTTTTTTGCTGGCGGAGCCCTCGGAGCCCCCGGGGCTCCTTCCTCCTCTGGCGGCGCGGCAGCCGCGGCTCTGAAGGCGAGCTTGAGAGCCGCCAGCGCCTCCTTGGTGTCCATGACCACAGTGAGGATGCTTCTGCTTCCTGGCATCTTCACGAGATTGTAGGCAAGGTGAGTTGCTGCCATGAACTTGGCCAGGGCCAGGTACCAGAGGATGGCATTGTACGGGAGGCCAAAGCGGGCGATGTCGAAGTCGATGAGCTCAGTGCGGTAGTTGTCGCGGGTGCCAAAAGTGACAGGGAGGCGGATCTGCCCCACGAGGCTGGTGGAGCCGTCGACGACCCCAGAGAATGGCTTGGTGGGGAGGAGCTGGCCATGTGACACGTGGAGCAAGCCGAAAGCTTCCATGGAGAGCACATTGAGGCTCGCCCCGTGCTACCTCTTGAGCACTGCATTGGTTTTCCCCGAAGAGGAAGGGATGATGCAGCAAAGTAGCGTAAGTATTTCCCTCGGTTTTTGAGAACCAAGGTATCAATCCAGTAGGAGGCTACGCGCAAATCCCTCGTACCTGCACAAAACAAATAAATCCTCGCAACCAACGCAGATAGGGGTTGTCAATCCCTATAGGGACACTTACGAGAGTGAGATCTGATAGATATGATAAGATAAGATTTTGGTATTTTTATGATAAAAGATGCAAAGTAAAATAAAGTCAAAGTAAATAGCAAAGGAAATAACTAAGTAGTAGGAGATCAATATGATAAAGATAGACCCGGGGGCCATAGGTTCCACTAGTGGCTTCTCTCAAGAGCATAAGTATTCTACGGTGGGTGAACAAATTACTGTTGAGCAATTGACAGAATTGAGCATAGTTATGAGAATATCTAGGTATGATCATGTATATAGGCATCACGTCCGAGACAATTAGACCGACTCATGCCTGCATCTACTACTATTACTCCACTCATCGACCGCTATCCAGCATGCATCTAGAGTATTAAGTTAAAAACAGAGTACACCTTAAGCAAGATGACATGATGTAGAGGGATAGACTCATGCAATATGAAGAAAACCCCATCTTGTTATCCTCGATGGCAACAATACAATACGCGCCTTGCTGCCCTTACTGTCACCGGGAAAGGACACCGCAAGATTGAACCCAAAGCTAAGCACTTCTCCCATTGCAAGAAAGATCAATCTAGTAGGCCAAACCAAACTGATAATTCAAAGAGACTTGCAAAGATAACCAATCATACATAAAAGAATTCAGCGAAGATTCAAATATTATTCATAGATAGACTTGATCATAAACCCACAATTCAGCGGTCTCAACAAACACACCGCAAAAAGAAGATTACATCGAATAGATCTCCACAAGAGAGGGGGAGAACATCGTATTGAGATCCAAAAAGAGAGAAGAAGCCATCTCGCTAATAACTATGGACCCGTAGGTCTGAAGTAAACTACTCACACTTCATCGGAGAGGCTATGGTGTTGATGTAGAAGCCCTCCGTGATCGATGCCCCCTCCGGCGGAGCTCCGGAACAGGCCCCAAGATGGGATCTCGTGGATAAAGAAAGTTACGGCGATGGAATTAGGGTTTTGGCTCCTGTTCTAATCGTTTGGGGGTATGTGGATATATATAGGAGGAAGGAGTACATCGGTGGAGCAACAGGGGGGCCCACGAGGGTGGAGGGCGCGCCTGATGGGGGTGGGCGCGCCCCCCTACGTCGTGGCCTCCTGTTTTATTTCTTGACGTAGGGTCCAAGTCTCTCTGGTCTTATTCGTTGAGAAAATCACATTCCCGAAGGTTTCGTTCCGTTTGGACTCCGTTTGATATTCCTTTTCTTCGAAACCCTAAAGCATGCAAAAAATAGCAATTCTGGGCTGGGCCTCCGGTTAATAGGTTAGTCCCAAAAATAATATAAAAGTGGATAATAAAGCCCAATAATGTCCAAAACAGTAGATAATATAGCATGGAGCAATCAAAAATTATAGATACGTTGGAGACGTATCACCCCGCTATCAATGAGGGTCTTGGTTATCGCTACGTTGTAGACGGTGGGGGTGCAGAGCATCGGGAGCGCGCCTGCTCCCGGGGTGGTCGTAGGATGGTCCCTTGAGTCGAAGGTGAGGTCTGCCCCGGGTGCCGCCCATCCCGGAGGAGCTCTCCGCTGCACGCATGCGGCACCCGCTTGGCGAAAGAACTTCTTGACATGGCGGACCGAGGGCGGCGCCTGTGAACCACACAGGAGTGCTATGATGGAGTGATGCGCCGGTGCCGCAAAGCGCGTGATGAGAAGTCAGGCGTGCGGGGCGCCTGCGAGGGCCATGGGAAGCCAGTTCGCCATGACCTTGTCGTTACCGCCTGCCGCCCAGATAGCCTCCTCATACGCCTAGAGGAAGCATGTCGGGTCCGTCACGCCGTCGTATCAGGGTGGCAGGTCTGGCCTGAACTAGGGGGCACTACACTCGTCATAAGGCGGGGGTGAAGGCCCGGAGGCCCTCGGCGCCTCCGTGCTCGCCCATCGATCCAGCAGGAGGGGCAGCGCCCGCCATGAGGGCTGAATGAAGAGTTGAAGCAGACAAAGAGACGGAGCAGATGAAGAGGCAGAGCAGGCGGAGAGGTGGAGCTTCGACGCACCCCTACCTAGCGCGCCAAATGTCGGATTCAGGGTTCCGCAGACCCTTGAGAGGTTCGAACATCAGGGTGCGTGGGAAGAACTCGTCCTCCCCAGTCAACCTATGCTTCGATCCCAAGACCTAGCTCGACGAACCCAACGAATAAGAGACACAACAGTTTACCCTGGTTCGGGCCACCTTGCGGTGTAATACCCTACTTCGGCTTTGTGGTTGATTGCCTTGAAGGGCTGAGGATGAACTAGTACAGTGGTCGAACAGCCTCGGGAGGTGAGGTGTTCATGGGCTCGATGAGCTGGTGGGTGAGAGGGTGGTATGAATGATCCATCCCCCTCTATGGTGGTGGCTAAGTCCTATTTATAGTGGACTTGGTCCTCTTCTATAGGATCGAAAGTATGTCTAGAGGGGGTGATTAGACTAAATGACCAAATAAAAATCAATCATTTTTCAAATTTTAAGTCTTGGTAGATTTTAGCAACTTAGCACAAGTCAAGCAATCAACCTACACTTGCAAGTCTAAGACTATAGCAGCGGAATGTAAAAACATTGTACATGAAGGTAAAGGGAGAAGTTTAGAGGGAGAAAACGCAATGTGGACATGGAGATTTTTGGCGTGGTTCCCATAGGTGGTGCTATCGTACATCCACGTTGATGGAGACTTCAACCCACGAAGGGTAACGGCTGCGCGAGTCCACGGAGGGCTCCACCCACGAAGGGACACGAAGAAGCAACCTTGTCTATCCCACCATGGTCATCACCCACGAAGGACTTGCCTCACTTGGGTAGATCTTCACGAAGTAGGCGATCTCATTGCCCTTACAAACTCCTTGGTTCAACTCCACAATCTTGACGAAGGCTCACAAGTGACACCTAACCAATCTAGGAGACACCACTCTCCAAAGGGTAATGGATGGTGTGTTGATGATGAACTCCTTGCTCTTGTGCTTCAAATTATAGTCTCCCCAACACTCAACTCTCTCTCACAGATTTGGATTTGGTGGAAAGATGATTTGAGTGGAAAGCAACTTGGGGAAGGCTAGGGATCAAGATTCTTGTGGTTGGAATGGTATATCTTGGTCTCAAGTCTCAACACATGAGTAGGTGGTTCTCTCTCAGAAAGTGTATGCTGGAAGTGTAGGCACGTTCTGATGGCTCTCTCCACGAATGGAGGTTGGGTGGAGGGGTATATATAGCCTCCACACAAAATCTAACTATTACACACAATTTACCAAACTCAGTGAGATAGAATCATGAAACTCGCTCAGGCCGATTTAGTTCAAAATGTGAATGTTAGGATTTTCCGTGGGACCGACATGTCAACTCAGTGGGACCGATTTATTTTGGGTTAGGGCATAACGTAATCTCGGTGAGATCGATCACATAAACTCGATAAGACTGATTTTTGTAATAGGCAAACAGAGAGTTGGTCAGGCAAACTCGGTGGGACCGAATCACTCATTTTGGTGAGACCAAAACGTTACGAAAGGGAAACAGAGAGTTTGCATTGCAAACTTGGTCGAACCGATCGCTCATCTTGGTTAGACTGATACGTTACAAAGGGAAACAGAGAGTTTGCAACCCCGTCTCGGTGAGACCGAGATCCCTATCGGTGACACCAGACTAATTAGGGTTTCTGGCTATGGCTATGTCAAATGAACTCAGTCGCGCCGGATAGATCAAATCGGTGGGGCCGAGTTTGACTTTTGGTTTGGGACATATGTGGATATGAGAAAGTGGCTGAGGGCTTTTGGAGCATATCACTAAGCATTTTGAGCAAGCAAGCCATTAAGCAACACCTCATCCCCTCTTGATAGTATTGGCTTTTCCTATGGACTCAATGAGATCTTGGATCACTAAAAATGAAAATATAGAATCTTGAGCTTGAGCCAATATGTGTCCTTAGCATTTTGAGGGGTCCACATTCCTAGTCCATGCCATGCCAATCATTGAACTTTCTGAAATGATCATCTCGAAAGAGCATTAGTTCAATGAGCTATATGTTGTTAGGAATCACCAAAACAACCCAGGGATAGTTTCACTTTCAATCTCCCCCTTTTTGGTAATTGATGACAACATATAGATCAAAGCTTCGACAAATGATAATAAGATTGAAATGCATCATCGCTTTGAGAAGTATGTGATAAGTAAGAGCTCCCCCTAAATTTGTGTGTTAATTAAAATTTGCTTTTGAATGCAAATGCACAATCGATTAGGATCATGGGTTACTCTTCCATGTCACATACATCTTGGTGGAACGCTCAAAATGATAGAGAGAAAAACATGCACTCATCACCAAGGCAAAGTGAATGATCATATATGAGAGATAAAATATAACATCATTCAAGCATAAGCATTAACGTATGGTATGATCAACCACATGATCAAATGAGTATCTCACACACATAGACATAAAGTATCATCCAAGCAAGCACACAAATAAGTATCAACCAAATAGAAAAAGAGACAAAAGAAGCAAAAACACTCTCTCTCAAAGCCTATGATCTATACATTTCTTCCCCTTTGGCAACAAGTTACCAAAAAGTTTGAAAATGCATAGTGCTATGCATCTTTCTAGGCTTGATCTTCGCAAGGTGGTGTTGAGAGGACTCCAGGGATGAATGCATCTCTTGAAGTTGTTGGAGCTGGTGGAGTGGCAACTGGAGGTTGCACTGATGTTGTGGTTGCAGATGCTGATGTAGTAGCTCTAGTGTCAGTCACTGGCACTACAGCAGATCTCTGACCTCTTGGCACTCTTTGAAAGGCATTTGTGGTAGCCTGCCCTTTCCTCTCCTCAGCTTCTTCATGGAGCTGCTCAACTGTTGTCTGCATCTCTGTCACTTTTAGATCAAGATCATAGAACTTAGTCTCAATGATCCTTTCCAAGCTCTATTGGTTTTGAGTCAGGGTGGCCAATCGTTTCTCAATCCTCAAGGTTGCTTGAATCAGATATGCAAGTTGATCTTGTTCAGTCTTGAGAAACACTTGAGATGCCTCTTCATCACTTGGCATCTTTGCTGCTTTCTCAGCTTTAGCTTTCTCTCTTCTCTCTTGTGCCTGTGCAGATGCAGGATCTTATTTAGTCATGACAATAGTGTTTTCCTCAAAATCTGGTCTCAAGGGTAGATGCTCCTTATCTAACAAGTAGGTGCCTGTGCCCATCTTGGAGTTGATGAGCATTTGAATATGTGGAGCATACCCACATGACCTCTTTTGATCTGCAGCTGTCCTCTTGATTGTTTCAACAATTAAACTCATGACTTTGAATTTTTGGGGCACATCATACAACTGCAGCAAGTTGATGGAATGGCCTCTGATCATCTGGTGATCTCCAGATTTGGGCAACAAGGTATGCCTCAAGATGGTGTTAATTGTGGCCAAACCAGATAACAGATAATGAACAAAGCCTAGCTTATGAGTTTCCAGGGCTTTGTCAGGAATTTCTGTGTACATGTTGGCCATTGAGTTGTGGTCTTTCTTCTTCTTGGCATAGACATCCAAGTCATCCTCATGCTCTTCAGGGGCATTGATCAATTTTGCCCACTCAGCAATTGTTGATTGGTACCTTGTACCCTCAGACATCCGAACAATTCTACCATCAGGGTAGAAATGAGTTGTAGAATAGAATTGCATTATGAGCTCATCATTCCACTTGGTGAGTTTCTGAGCCACAAAAGTGTCTACTCCACAAGATCTGAAACTTTCATGCACTCCTGGGAAGTGATCTTCATTGTTGTCAATATATTTCCAATCCACCCACTTCATATCACAGACAATGGGATTCTTATCAAGCAAGATGGTCTCATAGAAATCCTTCTGCTCTTTGGTGTGGAACCTATAATCCATAGCAGTCCTTCTCCTCACAGCATATGGATCAATTTGTCTCCATAGTCTGGGACATGCATCCTTCCCGATGTTCATGTCTTCTGCCACTAGATGACTATCATCATGGTCAAGGATCTTGGGCTTGATCTTCCTAAGCACTTGGGCTTCAGCATCTTCTTCATCAATCTCAGGCACTAGGGCCTTGTTCTTTTCAGCAGCTAGAATATTCCTTGTGCTCCTCTTGGGTGTAGTATTTGGAGCTAGAGCAGAAGCTTTGGGAGTTGTCTTGGGCTTAGAATGGGCAGCCCCAGACTTGATGCCATCTCCCATCAGCTTTTGAGACTTTCATGCTGGTGCAACATCTTCTTCTTCTTCTAGATCTTCCATCATAGAGGATCTTCCAATGACTTTGGCCATAGTTTTCTTGACCCTTTCTTTCCTTTTCTTGCCCTCACCAGCAGCCTCTTCAACATTTGACTTAGAATTTTCAATAGTTGAGGCCCTAGCTTTTAAGATTAGCACCCTCTTTGCAGGAGCCTTCTTGTGCATGCCAGGCTTGGTGGATGCAGCTGAGCCAAACTCCTTCTTAACAACCCTTTTCTTGGAGCTCACTTCTTCCTCAGCAGCAACATAATCCTCATCTTCTGAGTCTGTGTTTCTCTTCTTCCTTGTCCCTATAGCTGCCTTGGGCAAGTTGCTTGGGGTACTCCTGCTACCCTCATCATAGCTGCTAGAGGGACTAGTGCCCTCACTCAGGGTCACCTGCTCTTCTGACTTGTTTTGGCTATCACTCTGATGTGACATTTTGACAAAGCAAACTAACAGCAGACCCTGTGAATAGTTATGGATGAGATAGAGTTGATGAGCATCACAAAGTGCAGAGATTTTGCAAAACAAATGAGTCAAAAACTACAGAAAGCATTTCGGAGCTACCGATTTGTTAAACTCGGTGACACCAAAGCAACTTTTGGAGTTTAAACTAGTGAAATCAGTCGAACCAAGACACAGTTTGATGACTCCAAGATTGCTAGGGTTTCACTGAGAGTTGAACTCGGTCACACCGATTTCCAACTTCCGGTCAGACTGAAAAGTGCAAGTACAATGGCCTAGTCCAAATCAGTGAGACCGATTTCCACAACTTGGTCGGTCCGAGATGAGTTCGGCGGAAACCTAACCCAAAATTTTCGAATCAAACCTAATCTAAGGGATGTTCTTGCTAGACAGGATGATCGCATACGTGGTAAAAAGGTGGCATTTGCTTTGTGCTAAGAATCAGAGTAAGGAACAGCACAAAGATTCGAACTCATACCCTAGTTCGGTGATGAGCTCGCTACGGTGCCAACGGCGGGGTTGAATTCCGTTGACAGCGACGGAGACCAACGGCGGGAGGTCGCCGGTGAAGAAAGACGATCCAGAGACCCGACGCGGCAGAACAGGACACGCGCGGGCTGAGAGTTTTGGAGAAATTTCCAAAATTTGACCCATCGGTATATATATCCTGACCTTGTCAGTGTGACCGAGTGGGACAACTCGGTGGCACCAAGATGTAGAATCGCAAGCGGTTACTGCAACTCAGTGTGACCAAAAAGTTCTAATCGGTTGCACCGAGATTGAAAACCTAGATCAACTCAGTGAACTCGGTCAGACCAAAAAGGATGAATCGGTCAGACTGAAATGCACAGAGAGGTTTTGGAAGTTTAAGTCTATGACGAATCGGGGACTCCGAGTGCTCCTCACATAGAGTGTTCGAATCTGACTTGATCAAACTTTGTGATGTAGCATGAATAGAGTTTGAGATGAGAAAAGCATAGATAGCTAGAGGAAGCTCTTTGGCATTCTTGTCCATCCATTTGGCAAAAGAAAAAGAGCCAAACAATCAAAGCAACAAATGGATGTCCTCAAATGAGTAAAATATGCAACCAACATGCTCACACAATAAAATGGCAAATGAAAATGTGACAAAGCATGCACAAACACTCTAGCATTTATCAAGCGATTGGTGATGACTAGGTCATCTATATATGAGTATATTGACTTAGGAGTCAAATGAGAACATTTGATCGTAGGCCATACTCATCGTTTAAGCACAAGTGGGGTTACCACTTATACATAAAGGATTGTTGTGTGCACACCATTAGAGTTGCTTTAGCTCAATTTTTAGAGTAAAGCTCCCCCTAGATGTGATATCCCCCCTAAGAGGGATGAACTAACCTTGGGTTTTGTCGATGATGACTTCATGTAGATGTTGAAGATTTGGATGCTCAAGGTTTATGTAGATCATTAGGAGCAATCCATTGGAGTGAGTTGCACTTTCAATACCTACACGGGTTAGTCCCACAAGGAACAAACAAAGATATCCATGGACATTGAATGAAGTTCATACCTGATGATGTCCATGAAAGCATTAGGTTACCTTGTCCCTTGTCTTACCAACAAGAGGGTTTGTGACTCCTTGAACTAGTGCAAGATGTGGAAGTTGTTTGCACTTGTTCTCGCCAAAATTATATGAGTGAAGTATGTTGGCGGAGTCACCCTCAAGAACTCTATAGTTCTTCTTCTTCGGGATCCACATCAACTTGATGGGAATCCTTGGAGTTGTAGTCGTACTTGATGAAGTAGAACTTGATGTAGTCTTGGGAACCCACTTGACCAAGGCCTTGGAAGCTTCTTCAAACGCATCAATCTCCTCTTGAAGCTTGTCCTTGCCTTTTTGCTTATGGTCTTGTGGTGGAAGATCATCTTGAGCTTGTGTCCCCATGGAGGAAGTAGGATCATACTTCTCTTGTTGAGGAACAAACTTCATCTTGGGGTATTGATCTTCTTCCCACTCAACTCCATTGGCATTGAACTTTCGTTCAAAACCAACACCTTGATTCTTCCGGTGTCTTCCTTGCTTGCGTACAATTTCCTCAAATTGCTTACTTCCGGCAAGGCTCTTGTAAACACCTTTATCTATAATTCCCTTAAATAAGCTATTTTCTTGTTCAAGTGTAACTTGGCTAAGAGAATCATTAGTGGAATCAAGAGATCTACTAGAAGCAACAATATTGGATTTAACAGGATCATTGTTACTACTAGAAGAAGAATTTTTCCTACCCTTGTTGCTAGATTTTACTTGTGGCATGCAAGTAGACAAGAGTAAATGCTTGGCAATGTAAGAAGAACTTTTCTTGCGAAGATCATCATTGATTGCTTTTAAGAACCCATGCTCTAGCTCAAGGTTGAGCTTTTCAAAGCGTAGCTTTTCATGAGTCTTTAAAAGTTCTCGGTGATCTTCCAAGGTATTTTCATGAGCTAACTTAAGAGTGTTTAGTTCTTTAGTTAGACGCTCAATCTCCTTCTTATCATCATCATTCGTTTTATCTTGATTAGCATGAACAATAGGAATTTCATCATAGTTTTCATCACTAGAGTTGTCAACAAGTAAATCATCATCACCTAGCAAATCATCTTCATCACTATTGAAATCAACATACTCAGGGTGTGATGCCTTTGGGCCTTTAGCCATGAAGCATCTTCCAATTCCTTCATTTGGTGAGTCAAATATGTCGTAGGAGTTGGTTGACACAAGTGCTAGACCAGCAACACCTTCATCTTGAGTATATAAGGAGTCGGAGTGATAACTTCTTTCAGAGTGGTGGTCGGAGTCGGAGCCGGATACCCATTCACCAACGTGAGCTTGATGTCTTCGTTTTGTGTAGCTCCTTGATGACTTGTCCTTCCTTTCCGAATCCTTGCTTCTCCGAGAGGTTCTTTATTCATAACGATCAAAACTACTCCTTCTCTCTCTTGGAGGTGATTCTTCTCTTCTACTTCTCCTTTTGGGTGAATCTTCTCTTCTTTTGTAGGGAGTCGTACACTCATTGGAGTAGTGTCCGGGTCTTCCCCAATTGTAGCAATTACGCTCATGACTCGAAGATCTTTTGTCATTGTACGACCTTGAGTTGGAACTTCTTTCCTTGCTTCTACTCTTGTAGAACTTGTTGTAGTTCTTCACCATTGGGCTCAATTCCTCATTGAAGGTTTGTTTCTCACTTGATGATGTAGGAGCATCACATGAGGCTTTGTAAGCACCACTTGTCTTGTTGTGAAGCTCTTCCTTATCCTTGAGTGACATCTCATGAGCAACAATTCTTCCAATGACTTCCGTTGGCTTGAGATCTTTGTAATTGGGCATCATTTGGATCAATGTGCACACGGTATCATATTTTCTATCCAAGGCTCTTAGGATCTTCTTGATGATGAATCTATCAGTCATCTCTTCACTTCCTAAGCCGACAATCTCATTTGTGATGAGAGTAATCCTAGAGTACATTTCAGCAACACCTTCACCATCCTTCATTTTGAACTTGTCAAGCTGACTTTGAAGCACATCCAATTTTGATTCCTTGAAGGAGTTGGTACCTTCATGCATATCAATCAAAGTATCCCAAATTCTTTTGCATTCTCAAGACGGCTGATTTTGTCAATTCTTCGGGGCACAATCCGTTGAATAGGACATCGCAAGCTTGAGCATTGTATTGCAGCATCTTCAACTCTTCCACGGTAGCTTCATGGTTTGGTTCTCTCCCATCAAAGAATTCACCTTGCAAGCCAATACACACAATAGCCCAAACGGGGGGGTATGTCCAAAAATATGCATTTTCATCTTATGCTTCCAACTAGCAAAATTAGCACCATCAAAGTAAGGACCTCTATGGTGGTAATTTCCCTCGCTAGACGCCATACTCTCCTAGGTTGTGAAACCAAGGCTATGATCACCAAAGCTATGGAAATCAAGGCAAATGGAGACCAAAGCTTTGATACCACTTGTAGGATCGAAAGTGTGTCTAGAGGGGGGTTGATTAGACTACTTGACCAAATATCCTTTTTCAAATTGTAAGTCTTGGCAGATTTTACCAACTTAGCACAAGTCAATCAATCAACCTACACATGCAAGTATAAGAGTATAGCAGCGGAATGTAAAAACATTACACATGAAGGTAAAGGGAGGAGTTTAGAGGGAGCAAACGCAATGTAGACACGGAGATTTTTGGCGTGGTTCCGATAGGTGGTGCTATCGTACATCGATGTTGATGGGGACTTCAACCCATGAAGGGTAACGGATGTGCGAGTCCATGGAGGGCACCACCCACGAAGGTTCCATGAAGAAGCAACCTTGTCTATCCCACCATGGCCATCGCACACGAAGGACTTGCCTCACTTGGTTAGATCTTCATGAAGTAGGCGATATCCTTGCCCTTACGAACTCCTTGGTTCAACTCCACAATCTTGACGGAGGCTCCCAAGTGACACCTAACCAATCTAGGAGACACCACTCTCAAAAAGGTAATAGATGGTGTGTTGATGATGAACTCCTTGCTCTTGTGCTTCAAATGATAGTCTCCCCAACACTCAACTCTCTCTCATAGATTTGTATTTGGTGGAAAGATGATTTGAGTGGAAAGCAACTTGGGGAAGGCTAGAGATCAAGATTCTTGTGGTTGGAATGGTATATCTTGGTCTCAACACATGAGTAGGTGGTTCTCTCTCAGAAAGTGTAGGCATGTTCTAATGGCTCCCTCCATGAATGGAGGTTGGGTGGAGGGGTATATATAGCCTCCACACAAATCTAACCTTTACACAAAATTTACCAAACTTGGTGAGACCGAATCATGGAACTCAGTCAGACCGATTTAGTTCAAAATGTGAACATTAGGATTTACGGTGGGACCGACATGTCAACTCGGTGGGACCGATTTCATTAGGGTTAGGGCATAACTAATCTCGGTGAGACCGATCACATAAACTAGGTAAGACCGATTTCTACAATAGGCAAACATAGAGTTGGTCAGGCAAACTCGGTGGGACCGAATCGCTCATTTCGGTGAGACCGAAACGTTATGAAAGGGAAACAGAGAGTTTGCATTGCGAACTCGATGGGACTGATCGCTCATCTTGGTTAGACCGAAACGTTACGAAGGAAAACAAAGCGTTTGCAATCCCATCTCGGTGAGACCGAGATCCCTATCGGTGAGACCGAACTGATTAGGGTTTCTAGCTATGGCTATGTCAAATGAACTCGATGGCGCCGGATAGATCAAATCGGTGGGGCCGAGTTTGTCTTTTGGTTTGGGACATATGTGGACATGAGAAAGTGGTTGAGGGCATTTGGAGCATATCACTAAGCATTTTGAGCAAGCAAGCCATTAAGCAACACCTCATCCCCTTTTAATAGTACTGGCTTTTCCTATGGACTCAATGTGATCTTGGATCACTAAAAATGAAAATGTAGAATCTTGAGCTTGAGCCAATGTGTGTGCTTAGCATTTTGAGGGGTCCACATTCCTAGTCATGCCATGCCAATCGTTGAACTTTCTGAAATGATCATCTTGAAAGAGCATTAGTTCAATGAGCTATATGTTGTTAGGAATCGCCAAAACCACCCAGGGAAAGTTGCACTTTCATCTTACCAAATGTAAGGCGGGAAGGGATCCCACAACAGCCAAATTTGAAGCGTGTCGGTGTCAAAACCGGCTGATCTCGGCTAGGGGGTCCCGAACTGTGCGTCTAGGCCGGATGGTAACAGGAGGCAAGGGACATGAAGTTTTACCCAGGTTCGGGCCCTCTTGATGGAGGTAAAACCCTACGTCCTGCTTGATTAATATTGATGATATGGGTAGTACAAGAGTAGATCTACCACAAGATCGGAGGGGCTAAACCCTAGAAGCTAGCCTATGGTATGATTGTTGTTCTATATGTTGTCCTACAGACTAAAACATCCGGTTTATATAGACACCGGAGAGGGTTAGGGTTACACAAAGTCGGTTACAATGTTAGGAGATCTACATATCCGTATCACCAAGCTTGCCTTCCACGCCAAGGAAAGTCCCTTTCGGACACGGGACGAAGTCTTCAATCTTGTATCTTCATAGTCTAGGAGTCCGGCTGAAGGTATAGTCCGGCCATCCGGACACCCCCTAATCCAGGACTCCCTCAGTAGCCCCCGAACCAGGCTTCAATGACGATGAGTCCAGCGCGCAGATTGTCTTCGGCATTGCAAGGAGGGTTCTCCTCCAAATTCCGTGTACCTGTTGAATGAAGTCCGGTTTCTTGTAAATGTTGCGCTCCTTGGCTTCTACGCCCAATAATGGTCGTCTCCCATGTGTCAAACGAATATGAAAAGTCTGAGTGTTTTTACATCCACACCCCTAGCCGCGTAAATGAGCCGCCCATTTAAGGGGACGAGGATTTAGATCCAAACCACACCTTCTCCCCTTCGCGAGTGTTCATCAGAGCGCATCCGACAAAGGTCCATACCACCATGGCCAGCCGTCGCAACTCCTCCTTTCGCCCTTCCAGCCCTCAGCCTGGATATTGGGAGAGATGCTCCATCCCGCATAGCGAGCTACTGACGCTCCAGACCAAGGTATTTCTCCCCCGGCCTATATGGTCCCGGTTCGAGCCGGTCTTGCCATCTATAATGGCGGAGAGCAAGCGGAGAGTGCCCCTAATCCCTCCAAAGGAGAGCGGGTATGCCTCGTCCCTTATTTAATAAGAGGGCTCGGATTTCCAATCCATCCGTTTCTCCGGGGGCTCCTGGAGTTCTATGGCCTCCAGCTACACAATCTTACGCCTGCCTCCGTATTGCATATCGCGGGCTTCGTAGCCCTCTGCGAGCTGTTTTTGGGTGTTGAGGCTCATTTCGGGCTGTGGAAAGAGCTATTCTGCCTTGTGCCCCGTTCTCAGAAGGGGTCAATATATCAAGTGGGCGGAGCCGAAGTGTGGCGCATCGCCGGGACCGGATATCTATCCGGAACCCCAAAGAAGGCGTTTGAGGACTGGCCTTCGGAATGGTTTTACATAGAGGACGTCCCGCTGCCGGATCCTATCCGGATCGGCCTCCTTGAGTTCAACAGTGCTCCACTAAAGATGAGCCTAAGTTGGCGTCCACGGAGCCCTCAGAGGGAAAGTGACAAGGACGTCCTTTACCTGATGGGCCGGATAAGATTGTTAGCTCATTCCGGACTGACCATGATCGGGGTCATGGCCGCATGCATCATGCGAGGGGTGCAGTCGCTACAGTATAGAAGCCACCCCATGTGGGACTTCAACGGGGAGGACGACGCCACCCGCTACGGACATAAGGGACCGGATTCGACTGCGGCTCTAACAAAGACCTTTTCCGCTTTGTACAAGGGAGAAGAGGAGGAATTTCTCCGCGTCAACCCACAGGGTGGATTTTCTATGTACAATCCCCCAAGCTGGGTAAGTGGTCACATTTACTTGCCCATCCGTTTTATATTCCCATTGTTAAATATTCAGTCTAACGACTTCAACGCAGGAACTGCGCCAGGCTGTCAAAGAAATAAACAACCCTCCTCCACAACCCGAGGACCCAGGACGGTCCCTCGACCCGGCCTCTCAAGAGGATCCGGACTTATCTGTGGAGCTGATTGATGGAGTGTTCTATCAATTGAGCAAGGACAACGCCTTGGTGGCCATTACGGCCGATTACCCAGGGCTAATCCCGGCCTCCCAGGTAACTGAGATCGAAGTCCCAGTACCCCGAATAGGGGTCCGCCCTCTCGTGTTTTCAGTTTCCTGATTACAACCGAGCTTTGCAGGGGAGGTTTTTGAGACGGGAGGCCGAACCTGCGGCGACAAGCCAACGAGGGGCCGCAGGGCCCCGTGGGCAGAAAAGAGGTGCAGTCCGGACCGAGGCGTCAGCGCAAAGGTATGGCGCGCCCCCTTATCCCAGGTGTTATACCTTCAAGGCATATTAACACTCGTGCTCTCTTCAGGACAAAGAGACCTCGCCGGACTATATCCGGAGAGGCTGCCAATCGCGCCTCCACCAGCCAGGCTCCAAAGCCTGGTCCGGAGGCGGAGGCGAACACAAGGCGCGCACCGGACGCTCCTCCGACGGAGGATGTGGACAGGTTGTCTGCCACCAACTCTGAGGTGGAGAGTGCCATGAACCACAGGCGTCGCCGGACAATTCTTCGCGACGCTTGTTTCTCCCAAGAGGCATTAGATGCCTTCAATTCGGGAGATGCGTACCTCCGTGCCGCTCAAAATGGTCTAGCCAGAGCCACGGAGCAATATGTAAAAGACATACGGGTAAGAAAATTTTGGTAATTATATATATATACCAGTAGCCCCCGAGACTTGAAACAGTTAGAATAACTGATTTAAGGATCATTTGTTATGCAGGTTCTTACAGAAAAGAATTCCCTACTGTCCCAGGAGCTGGAAGAGTGCAAAGCCCAACTTGAGGCCGCACTAGCCGCGGCAGGGGAGCCCAAGGAGACCCCCTCTGGTAATATACACTTCGAAAGATAAGTATTTTGCGAAGCACGACATGGGTGCGAATCTGACAAATGAAATTGCAGATGGCGCCGGATTGAGTCCGGAAAGGCAACAACTCCTACGCCAGCTGAAGGCTGGTGAGAAGGTGCTGACAAAGGTGAGGCGGGAGAAGAACGATCTCCAAGATGCCAACACCAAGCTGGGCGTCGACCTGAAAGATGTTCGTGCCCAGCTGTCAGACTCCGTTAAGGAGAATCAGCGGCTTCGGCGCGGCATATTTAGTAAGTGCTTGAACGAACCTTTGAAAAAAAGTTCGGCGGGGAAGTCGACTAACAGAGTAATGTCTGTAGGTGTGCTAACAGGTCGTCCTGCAGAGGAGATGCCCGGTTCTACGGGTGACCTTCTTCCCGAGCTCTCGCAACTGCTCGAGCGAGTTCGGCAGGCGATGCAAGGCGTCGCCCAGGCCTTGTGGCCATCCATCTCCATGCCCGAAGGTCTTGGAGAGCTTGCGGAGAAGCTAAAGGGAGCACGGCGGCGCTTCCGATTGTGGAAGATATCGGCCTGCCGTCAAGGCGCTAGGGAGGCCTGGGCCATGGTGAAGACGCGGTACACAAAGGCTGACCCCAACCACATGGCCGAGGTCGGTCCTGTGGGGCCCGATGGGAAGGAGATCCCTGTAAGCTTAGTATACGGCCAAGTAGAATTGGCCGCAAAGTATTCCCAGCAGGACTGTAAATTAGACAGCCTGTTAGATGGTATTGAAGAGGAATACAATCAGTCAGAATGACTATGTAATTTAATTTACATTTATAATGCCTTCTAGCCGGATTGTAGATCGTTTGTCATGGCCGACCTTTTCGCTTCAGCCTCGGGACCTGACGGTCCGGAGTGTGTCCGAATTCCCATGCGGTTATATAAGAACCGGGGAATGCATGGAGACCAGGCGTAGGGGTCATTAGTGCGTGAACAGACAAGTGCCCGACTAGTTATGTTATATTACATGGTTAGTAAGAAACATCTTCCAGGGAGAATAGTTCCGTTAGGGGTTCCTTTCCCTGGGAGGCATGCCCTAAAGTGCATGCCCATTCTGCGAAAAAGACGCGGGAAAAAGCATCTGGGGGCGCATAAATAAATAAGTGAAAAGATCATCTTTTAGGTCACCGACCGAATATTCCCTTAAGAATGCTAGCTTTCGGCTTCACCCAGTCTGAGGTACACATCCGGCTGATCCGGCAGTAACAATCGCAGAGGTGCTCCCTTTACCGCCTAGCCGAATAATCGGGAACATAGGGGTAAGCACAGGAGCCAGGCAACCCAGCTTGGCCAAAACTTAAGTCATATCGATGCATATAATGGTGAAATAAAAGGTACATGCGGAAGTGTAACACATGTGTTGGGCATGAAGCCCGTATAAATAAGCTTCTGTTAAAAGAAGCCCCCAGGTTTAATGAGTGCGAATAGCACGTCATTTGATGAGCCTTTAAAGGCTATAAGAGAAAGGAAGGGGAGAAGGAGAGAAATGTAAGACAGACAGTATATAAAAAATGGACAGAGGAAGGAGACGAACACAGAGTCCAGCGCTAGGCATAGAATCTTCGGAGACGGGCTGCGTTCCATGGGTTCGGCTCGAGTCGGTTATCCGATGCATCTCGCAGGCGGTACGCTCCACCAGTCAGGACTTGGTCAATTATGAAGGGACCTTCCCACTTGGGCTTGAGTTTGTCCTTTTTCTTGTCCGGCAGGCGTAGAACTAATTCGCCAACGTTGTAATTTTTGGCCCGTACTTCTCTGCTTTGGTATCTTCGAGCCTGCTGTTGATAGAATGCGGAACGGGCTTTTGCCACGTCACGCTCCTCCTCCAATGTGTCCAAACTGTCCTGCCAATCGAGCTCGGCTTCTCTTTCTTTGTACATGTGCACTCGAGGTGAGTCATGAATTATGTCGCAAGGCAAAACTGCCTCTGCGCCGTACACCATAAAGAATGGTGTGTATCCGGTGGTGCGATTCGGCGTGGTCCGCAGCCCCCAGAGTACGGAGTCGAGCTCCTCTACCCAGTGTGTGTTAGATTCCTTGAGGGACCGCACTAATCTGGGTTTGATGCCGCTCATGATAAGACCATTTGCACGTTTGACCTGGCCGTTAGTTTGTGGGTGATAAACAGAAGCATAATCGAGCTTGATGCCCATGTTTTTGCACCAGAGTTTTACCCCGTCGGCCGTAAAGTTCGTGTCGTTATCAGTGATGATGCTGTGGGGGACGCCGTAATGGTGTACAACCCCGTATATAAAGTCTATCACCGGTCCGGATTCGGCCGTCTTAACAGGCTTGGCTTCTATCCATTTGGTGAACTTATCCACCATGACCAGTAAGTATTTTTGCTTGTGGGTTCCGCCTTTAAGGGGTCCAACCATGTCAAGCCCCCAGACCGCGAAGGGCTAAGTGATGGGGATAGTTTGGAGGGCGGTGGGTGGCATATGGCTTTGGTTTGCAAAGAGCTGGCAACCAACGCATCGTTGGACTAAGTCCTGGGCGTCTGCCCGGGCCGTCGGCCAATAAAAGCCTGTACGGAGGGCCTTGCTTACAAGGGACCGAGCTGCAGCGTGATGACCGCCGAGTCCGGCATGAATTTCAGCCAGGAGGTTCCGCCCTTCCTCTTCGTAGATGCACCTTTGAAGGACTCCGGTAGTGCTTTTCTTATAAATCTCTCCCTCGTGGACTTTGTAGGCTTTGGATCGCCGCACTATGCAGCGTGCCTCATTTTGGTCCTCGGGGAGCTCCTGCCTAGTAAGGTACGCGAGGAATGGTTCTGTCCACGGGGCTATGACGGCCATTATTACGTGGGCTGAAGGTTTTATTTCATTGGCAGAGCCTCCGATTGTGTCAGAATGTTCGGTGTCGGGCAGTGCGGTTCGGTCCAGGCTGTTATTGTTCGGCTCCCCTTCCCATACTACGGATGGCTTGAACAGCCTTTCCAAGAAGATGTTGGGGGGGGGGGACTACATCGCGTTTTGCACCGATGCATGCTAGGACATCTGCCGCCTGATTATTTTCCCGGGCTATATGGTGAAATTCAAGCCCTTCGAACCGAGATGACATTTTTAGGACGGCGTTGCGATAAGCTGCCATTTTTGGATCCTTGGCATCAAAGTCTCCATTTATTTGGGATATTGCGAGGTTCGAGTCCCCGCGCACCTCTAGGCGTTGAATGCCCATGGATACTGCCATCCGGAGACCATGTAAAAGGGCCTCATATTAAGCTACATTGTTGGAGTCTGTGTACATAATCTGGAGTACGTATTGAACTGTGTCTCATGTGGGGGACGTCAAAACGACGCCAGCCCCTAGTCCGGCCAACATCTTGGAGTCGTCGAAATGCATGATCCAATTTGAATATGTGTCGTACTCTTTAGGGAGTTCGGCCTCCGTCCATTCTGCGACAAAGTCGGCCAAAACTTGCGACTTGATGGCTCGCCATGGCTTATAAGTTATGTCGAACAGGAGGAGCTCAATGGCCCATTTTGCAATCCGGCCCGTTGCGTCACGATTGTTTATAATATCGTTAAGTGGGATAGATCGCTTATGTTCGGGTGGGTGGGTGGAATTAAATCCGAAGCCTCACCCAATCTGAGGCTCAGAGGCCGAGGAATTTTTGAACTCGAAAATTTGGATTCCCGGATGCTGTCCAATGAATCCAGCCAGTCGCCTGACTCTAAGTTCAGGTCTTGAGTGATATCCTCCCCTCCGCGGGTATCCGGCTTGAAGGGATCGGGAATCCGGACGTAGCTAGTCCTTAAGATAGATGAAGGGTCACCGCACTGTCCCTCTACCACGGCAACATGATGGGTGACTTGGGGAGACTTAATCTCTCTCAGATCGGGTTTAGGCCCAATCTGGTCGTAATCCGTAGCGACTCCCAGGGCGGCGATGCGATCCAAGAGCTCATTTATGGAGGAGAGCTCCATTGGATCTAACTGCTCGGCGAGTTCCGAGATGACATGAAGATTGTTTTCGATGGCTCGAGAGGTCATCATCGGCGCAGAAGCCGAACAGGCGGTCATAAGAAAACCACCTAGCCGGAGGGTTTGGCCGACAGCCGAAGCTCTCTTAGCAACGGTGCCATCTTTAAAGACGGGGTGAGGCATCCTTCCTGATGGCGACGACACAGAGGAACTCTCAATGAAAGCACCAATGTCGGTGTCAAAACCGGCGGATCTCGGGTAGGGGGTCCCGAACTATGCGTCTAGGCCGGATGGTAACAGGAGGCAAGGGACACAAAGTTTTACCCAGGTTCAGGCCCTCTTGATGGAGGTAAAACCCTACGTCCTGCTTGATTAATATTGATGATATGGGTAGTACAAGAGTAGATCTACCACGAGATCGGAGAGGCTAAACCCTAGAATCTAGCCTATGGTATGATTGTTATTCTGTATGTTGTCCTACGGACTAAAACCCTCCGGTTTATATAGACACCGGAGAGGGTTAGGGTTACACAAAGTCGGTTACAATGGTAGGAGATCTACATATCCGTATCGCCAAGCTTGCCGTCCACGCCAAGGAAAGTCCCTTCCGGACACGGGACGAAGTCTTCATTCTTGTATCTTCATAGTCTAGGAGTCCGGCTGAAGGTATAGTCCGGCCATCCGGACACCCCCTAATCCAGGACTCCCTCAAAGGGGGACAACTAGTACAAGTTATCCTGATAGAAGTAGTCTTCGCCTGTGAAAGCCTCTAGTGGTGATGCCTTGGTGGGCTCCATGATGACTTCCGTCCTGCCGTCCTGGCGGTCTTGGTCTTGTTGCACCGATATGGAAACCTTTGCCTAACTCTTCGGGACTCCGCGCCTGCGCTTGCCTCCTTGGCACCAAAGAGGAAACTTGTACACTGCGCCCACTAGCGCCCTCCTGGCCTTGGTCGTCATGGCTCACATCATGTGAGCCATGCGAGGTGCACCTTGCATTGATATCTCCGCTCCTCAGGAGCCAGCCTGGTGAGGCCGCCCCCCAGGGAGGTCTTGGTGTCATCCGCCTCACGAGGCTTGGCCCCGCGCGAGGGTCTTGGGTTATTGTTGATGAAGCTCGGCCGTACTGGGCCATTGACGGAGCCTCGCCGTGGGCCGCATGCAGGAAAGTCTAGGTACCCCCGTTCCCAGGACGCCGACGGTAGGGGAAATGGGTTTCTAGCAACATAGAAAATCACCAAATACTTATTATGAAAAACTGAAGAAATAGGTTAATTATGACATATCTTCTCAAAAAGATCAATGTGCAAATGAATTAATTGCTACTAAGACAACAACCAAATTCTGAAACATCAGAAGCTATAATTAACTACAACAACGCTACAAGTTCTTAGTCGTGTACTATAAAGAACAAATTGAACATTTTATGAGGAAGCTAAATATAACTGCAATAGCATAGCACGGTGTTTGGATGACAGCAAATTAATACTAATAGGTGTGTACATGCACAAATTTAGTAACATAGAACTAATAGCACAAAGGCCGTCCACTATGTATGCCAAAACCGGTGTAAAGACAACTGTTGCTACATTTGGCACTGGTGCCCTACACTGGCGAGCCAATGCAGCGGCAGAAAATCAGGGACCCGGACTCCAAAGCACCTAGTTGCTCCGATGCCCAGTTCCTTCATGCCAAAAAGACTTAGTATTTTACTGCTTGGCTGCTCGGATGTGTGGACCAAAGTTAGCTGCACAAACTGCTGAGTGGTGCCAAATAATTTTCTAATGGCACCGTTGATGAGATGGCAACATTTTTAGATACTTGGTACAAAATGTGGCATTGTCTTAACATCCAGAATAACATAGCATAGTGATAGTGTCTGAATCACATCTAACAAATGATTTGTAACAACGAAAGTGGGGCTAACCTTCTCTGCACATGCCAGAAACTTCCTCCTACTGTCCACATATTCAAACACAACTAACTTCACGCATGGAGATTGATGGTGACAATGAGCAAGCGGATCTTCAGCCATTCGTTGCAACTCATGGTCCTAGGGAGCTACAAGAGGAAGAAATGACTCAAATCGATCGTTGGGTTAAAAATCCTTCATTCCAAGCCATAACGAGAGAGAGAGAGAGGAGGGCATACCCGGGTGCTGAAAAATTGGTCGTCGGAGGAGGAACCACTGGAGAGGTCATTGAAGAAGACCATGGTGACCCTGGCGGTAGGTGATGACCCACAAGTATAGGGGATCTATCGTAGTCCTTTCGATAAGTAAGACTGTCGAACCCAACGACGAGCAGAAGGAAATGACAAGTGGTTTTCAGCAAGGTATTCTCTGCAAGCACTGAAATTATCGGTAACAGATAGTTTTGTGATAAGATAAATTGTAACGGGTAACAAGTAAATAAACTAACTAAGGTGCAGCAAGGTGGCACAATCCTTTTTGTAGCAAAGGACAAGCATGGACAAACTCTTGTATAAAGCAAAGCACTCCCGAGGACACATGGGAATTGTTGTCCAGTTAGTTTTCATCATGCTCATATGATTCGCGTTCGTTACTTTGATAATTTGATATGTGGGTGGACCGGTGCTGGGGTGCTGCCCTTCCTTGGACAAGCCTCCCACTTATGATTAACCCCTCTCGCAAGCATCTGCAACTACGAAAGAAGTATTAAGGTAAACCTAACCATAGCATGAAACATATGGATCCAAACAGCCCCTTACGAAGCAACGCATAAACTAGGGTTTAAGCTTCTGTCACTCTAGCAACCCATAATCTACTAGTGAAGTGTCATGTAGTCGACGTTCACATAACACCACTAGAGGAGAGACAACATACATCTCATCAAAATATCGAACGAATACTAAATTCACATGATTACTTATAATAAGACTTCTCCCATGTCCTCAGGAACAAACATAACTACTCACAAAGCATATTCATAATCATAATCAAAGGAGTATTAATTATCATTAAGTATCTGAAAATATAATCTTCCACCGGATAAACCAACTAGCATCAACTACAAGGAGTAATCAACACTACTAGCAACCCACAGGTACCAATCTAAGGTTTTGGGACCGAGATCGAATACAAGACATGAACTAGGGTTTGAGAGGAGATGGTGCCGGTGAAGATGTTGATGGAGATTGACCCTCCCTCGATGAGAGGATCGATGGAGATGACGATCACGACGATTTCCCCCTCCAGGAGGGATGTTTCCCCGGCAGAACAGCTCCGCCGGAGCCCTAGATTGGTTCTGCCCAGGTTCCGCCCCGAGACGGCGGCGCTTCGTCCTGAAAGCTTCTTCTTGATTTTTTTCCAGGGTAAAAGACACCATATAGACAAAGATGGGCACCGGAGGCCTGCCAGGGGGCCCACATGGTCGGGGGGGCGCACCCAGGGGGTGGGGCGTGCCCTCCACCCTTGTGTCTGGCAGGTGGACCCCCTCTGGTTCTTTCTTCACCCAATATTTTTTATATATTCCAAAAATAAGCTCTGTGAAGTTTCAGGACTTTTGGAGTTGTGTAGAGTTGGTCTCTAATATTTGCTCCTTTTCCAGTCCAGAATTCCAGCTGCCGGCATTCTCTCTCTTCATGTAAACCTTGTAAAATAAGAGAGAATAAGCATAAGTATTGTGATATAATGTGTAATAGCAGCCCATAATGCAATAAATATCAATATAAAAGCATGATGCAAAATGGACGTATCAGTAGGATGCAAGACAGCGAGAGCGAGGAAGCAAGGGAGGAAACGGCTATGGTCTCGGAAGGAAGGAAGGAGGAAATAGGGGAAATGTGACTTGTGGTCGGGGAGAAAAGGGGGTGGGGAAGGGTGGGGCGGAGGTAGATATTTTTGTGGTAGGCCAAAAAAATTTGAAATGTGGAGGGAAACTTTGTGCGCGTTGCCGCCGGACACCATTCACTTTGAATAATTGTGTGCATCGCAAACGATTCTTCTGCTTTAAGCGCACGGGATGAGTTTGATAACTCAAATTTTGGTGGAAATTTCCCTGGGTACTATCCTCATCCATGTCATTGCATAATTTAACATCGCTTGCTAATTTTGACACACAAAAGAGCATACAGCACACAGACCACACATACTAAATCGAGCAATTTTAGTAACTAAATAGAGCCAGTTTACCTAAACATTGCTCTAACAAAAGACCAGCATTAAAAAAAGCCTAAGTACGGATAATTTTAACAAAGCCGCCGCTGCGTTGGCCTATGCATCGCCGGTGTGAGATGAGACGTCGAGGACTTGTCCTGGTGACATGCCGCTATTGGTGGACTCCGCGCCCCCCTGCTAAAGTCGATCGCGTCCTCGTCCTCGTCCTCGACGCCACCCTCAAGGTTGTAGTACTCATAGTAGTGGCTGCACCAGAGCTCGCGTTGGTACTCCATCGTCGATTCCTCGACGGACAGACTCTTCTCTACCTCGACCTCGGCCACGCGCAACTCCTCCTCCCGGCGCTCCTCGATCTCCGTTGCCTCCTGCATCTCCAGCTCCCGCTCGGTGATCTCATGAGGAAGCAGGTGCTCCATGGCCACCGCTGCCTTTTTGGACGTGGGTTGCATGTTGGATTCCGAGGTGGCCTAGAATATATTGGTGTGTATGTCCTCGATCTTGGTGTGGATGGCCTCGACCCAGGCCAGGGCGACATCGGCGGCACCGACGGCAGCTCGAGCGCTCTCAGTGTTTGCAGCCGTCGTTGCTACAGCTGCCCTGTCGACTGCCGCAGATGCCCTCTCGACGGATGCATCCGCGCTCAATGCGGATGCGGCAGCACTCTCGGCGTAGGCGGGCGCGCTCTCATAGGCGGCGGCGCTCTGGGACGACGCGGCCATCATACGGGCACTCACGAAGCATTTCCATGGTGTCATCTTTGCAAGAAGGGGTTGCAGGAATGGGGATCGGAATTCGTGCATTCGGCAGTTGCCGGCACTAGAGCAGACGAGTGATACGTCCATTTTGCATCATGCTTTTATATCAATATTTATTGCATTATGGGCTGATATTACACATTATGTCACAATACTTATGCCTATTCTCTCTTATTTTACAAGGTTTACATAAAGAGGGAGAATGTCGGCAGCTTGGATTCTGGCTGGAAAAGGAGCAAATATTAGAGACCTATTCTGCACATCTCCAAAAGTCCTAAAACTTCGCGGATGATGATTTCCAAATATATAAAAAACATTGAGCTCAAGAACTTCACTAGGGGGCCACACCCTTCCCACGAGGGTGGGGGCGCGCCCTACCCCCCTGGGCGCGCCCCCCTACCAGGTGGGCCCCTGGTGGCCCTCCGGTGACCATCTTCTGCTATATGGACTCTTTCGGTGGGAAAAAATCATAAGCCATCTTCTCGGACAAAACTCCTCCGCCACGAGGCGGAACCTTGGCGGAGCCAATCTAGGGTTCTGGCGGGGCTGTTCTGCCGGGGAAACTTCCCTCCCAGAGGGGGAAATCATCGCCATCGTCATCACCAACGCTCATCTCATCGGGAGAGGGCAATCTCCATCAACATCTTCATCAGCACCATCTCATCTCAAAACCCTAGTTGTAACGCCCTCGATGCGGCTATATCTCCCACGTGTCGAAGCATGACTTAGAGGCATAACCGCATTGAAAGCAATGCCGCAAGTGAGGTAATCTTCGCAAACAACCCATGTAATACAATAAGGGAAAAGATACATAGTGGGCTTACAATCGCCACTTCACACAAATACATGAATAAAGCATTACATCATACAGATACAATAAAGGTCCGACTACAGAACCAAAATAAAAGAGGACTACCCCAAAAGCTACACAGATCCCCGATCGACCCCAACTGGTCTCCACTACTGATCAACTAGAACGAAACAACACAAAGGACAAGATCTTCATCGAGCTCCTCCTTGAGCTTGGTTGAGTCTCCTGCACGGTATCATCGGCACCTGCAAACTGGTTCTGGAAGTATCTGTGAACCATGGGGACTCAGCAATCTCGCACCCTCGCGATCAAGACTATTTAAGCTTATGGGTAAGGTAAAGGTATGATGTGGAGCTACAGCAAACGACTAGCATATATGGTGGCTAACCTATTCGCAAAAGAGAGTGAGAAGAAAGGCAAAAGCGTAGTCAAACAACTATGATCAAGAAGTGATCCTAGAACAACCTACGTCAAGCATAACTCCAACACTGTGTTCACTTCTCGGACTCCGCCGAGAAGAGACCATCACGGTTACACACGCGGTTGATGTATTTTAATTAAGGTCAACTTCAGGTTTTCTACAACCGGACATTAACAAATTCCCATCTACCCATAACCGCGGGCACGGCTTTCGAAAGTTCAAAACCCTGCAGGGGTGTCCCAACTTAGCCCATCACAAGCTCTCACAATCAACGAAGGATTTTCCTTCTAGCGGGAAGACCCGATCAGGCTCGGAATCCCGATTACAAGACATTTCGACAATGGTAAAACAAGACCAGCAAAGCCACCCAGATGTGCCGACAAATCCCGATAGGAGCTGCACATATCTCGTTCTCAAGGCACACCGGATGAGCAAGACGTCGGGTAAACCAGCCCAGAGTTGCCCCTGGTAGCCTCGGACATCGCTCAGTTGGACCAACACTTAGAGAAGCACTAGCCCGGGGAGGTTAAAATAAGATGACCCTTGAGCCGGCCGACTCAAGGGAAAGAAAAAAGGCTAGGTGGCAAATGGTAAAACCAATGTTGGGCCTTGCTGGAGGAGTTTTATTCAAGGCGAACTATCAAGGGTTCCCATTATGACCCAACCGCGTAAGGAACACAAAATACGGGAACATAACACCGATATGACGGAAACTAGGGTGGAAAGAGTGGAACAAAACACCAGGCATAAGTCCGAGCCTTCCACCCTTTACCAAGTATATAGATGCATTAATTAAATAAGAGATATTGTGATATCCCAACAAGAATATCCATGTTCCAAACATGGAACAAGCTTTAATCTTCACCTGCAACTAACAACGCTATAAGAGGGGCTGAGCAAAGCGGTAACATAGCCAAACAACGGGTTTGCTAGGACAAGGTGGGTTAGAGGCTTGGTTCAACAATATAGGAGGCATGATAAGCAAGTGGTAGGTATCGCAGCATAGGCATAGCAGAAGAGCGAGCAACTAGCAAGCAAAGATAGAAGTGATTTCGAGGGTACGATCATCTTGCCTGAAATCCCGCAAGGAAGAAGAACGAGTCCATGAAGAAGACAAATGGACGTAGCCGAACGGTTCCTCACAACTCCAGAACGGAACTGAAGCTCATGAGAAAGGCAACCCAGAAAGAAGCAAACAACATAGTAAACAACCACTACAACAACATGGCATGATGCACAACAAGTATGATGCATGTCCGATTTAAAGAGGGCATGGCATGGCAAAATGCAACAAACAACACTACAAACTAAGTGGAGCTCAATATGCAACTCCGTTGCATATTGGCGAAACACCACATTCAAGTTATTTAGTTCGATCTTGTTTATGTACCCAACAATATTAAATGTTGTCAAAACATGGCAAGAGGGTGAAGCAAAGTAAAACTACCTATCTAGTCAAGTTTAAATGAGGCCGGAACAACAAAACAACAATTCCAGTAAATCCTCATATGCATATATTAGGTTTGGTACTGATCTGCCCTAAACACAATTTTAGGGTTAATAAACATGCAAAGTAAAGCCACCATGTTAAACTAGGCAAAATTCTACCCCATTTACATATAAAGTTTATTTAAAATGGAGCTACGGTTAATTAGTTATGAATTAAATCATTTTAACATGGCATAGGAGCAAATTTAAAAAAAGAGCATTTTAAACATTTTAAACATGCATGAAAATGGCATATTATGAAACTAGATGAAATTATAAACAACTTTCATATTAAGTTTGTTTTAATCCGATGCACGGTTCAACGGTTATTAAATGCATGATGCTTGGGGGGTTTTCTGCAAAATTGTTTTACTAGAATAATAACTAAATTCGCTGATCTGTAAAAAAACATAAACTGGGCTGCATCTTAGGCGGACTGGGCTTCTCACGAGAGGGCCAGGTCGGGCCGGTGGTGGAGGGAGGCCGAAGCAGGCCGGGTTGGGGAGGTTCCTGGTGGCCCACGAGGCGAAGGAGAAGGGCAGGTCGCGGTCAACGCGACAGACCGGGCGCGTCTGCATCATCTCCCCTCGAACAGAGGCAGAGGAGGCGCATGACAAGGCGCTGCTCGACCAGAAGCAGGACGCGACTCCGGTGAGGGAGATGGCCGACGCTCTCAGGCAAGGGGAGGCGCGGCTCCGGCGAAGTCAGCAGGGAGCGGCGAGGGCAAGGGACCCGGCAGGTCCGAGGCTGAGGCGGCAGCGACGGATGGAGGCGAGGCGAGGCTGGAGCTGTTCTCGTTCGACCCAGCGCTCGACGGAAGGAAGCAGGCGGCAGCGGGAAGAGCTCAAGGTCGGGGCATCGCGAGGCAACGGCGCGGATCCGAGAAGTCCTGACGACGGGGAGCCGGTTCCCGGTAGGACCCAGGGCGCGGGGAAAAGCATAGACAGAGGGCAGCAGATCGAGCGGAGGCGGAGCTCTTCTCAGGCCAGAGGGAAGGAAAAAGGAATGGATTAGAGGCCTGGAGGCGCTGCTGGTGGTGCTCTCCGGCGGGAGGAGCAGCAGCGAAATCCCGAGAGGGGTCGACCTGGCGGATGTGCGGGAGGCCATCCCTGGCGATGCTGCGAAGACACAAAGAGAGAGAGAGATCTTGAGGGAAAGAGAGAGAGGGCTTCAGCAGAGAAGAAAAAGAGAGGCAGGGGCGCGGGGGTCTTGCTGAAGGTGGTCACCGGCGACGGCGCTCCGGCAAGCAGGCGGCAATGTGGGAGGCATGTTCAGGAGCTCCTCTCCGTAACCAAAACGAGCATGGAGGCAGGCGAGCGCTTGCAGGAAGGTCCGATGGTAGGGGAAAGGATCCGGGCGGCGAGGAAAATTCGACGAGGCGGGGGCTTGACGGGGTCCTGCTGGTGGCTCTCGGGCAGAGGCGGTGGTGGCCTCGATCCGAACGAGATCGATAGGAGGGGATCAGGGATTAGATGCTGATAGGTGGGGATGGATCCCGAGGGGAAAATGGTGAGTGGGTGGCGGCGGCTAGGGGGACAAATGTCCTAGGATTTAGGGTTAGGGGTTCTCTATAAATACCAGAATATAGATAGGAGGAGTATTTTGGATCATCCAATCAAAATCGGACGGTCGGAGATGAATGGCTTAGGCAGTCCAAACAAAGAAACGGTGATGTTTTGTAGACGTTCGGGGATGATCCGGACACAACGGTGACGATTGTCCGGGTCGGGTCCGGGACAGCTTTCGGACGCGCGCGCGAGGAGGTCCGCAAGCTGACGAGAGAGCTTCGGATAGGCCTGGCGGTAGGTAGAGAGCTGTGTAGACGGTCTCGAGCTGAGAGAAGAGAAGAGAGGGAGGCCCGGCGACTGTTTCCGGAGACCGAAAACGTCCGACGATAGACCGGCTATACTGCCGCTATAGTTTAATGGTTGGGCTATCAAACGAACTCCGAATGCGATGAAACTTGGCAGGCGACCTACTAACACTATAACAACACCGTACGCCAACTTTCATCCCAAACCGAGAACATTTTCCGGCCACTTATAAAATAATATTTCGGACATGCCGCGGGCGCGTGCAAGTGTGGTAGGGCTCGGAACGGACAACTGACGGAACTGGGGAACCCGGACGGATGCAAGTTTTGAAAACATGATGAGGCAATGCACATGATGACATGATGAAAAACAACACGCAAGCAAAAGACAAGGTAACAACAACAAATAACTGGAAGACACCTGGCGCAACGGTCTCGGGGCGTCACAACACTCCACCACTCTGAGAGGATCTTGTCCCAAGATCTAGAATGGCACCGGAGGGGAAAATGGAAGAGGAAGAGGAGAGGTAAAACTAATTGCTTCTTTGACAAATGAGTGCAACCAAAGAACGTTGCGAGGTTGAAAAAATTTAAAGAGGAAAACAACGAAGATGGACGAAGTTGAAAACACTCCGTTAGAAAAGAGGAACAAGGAAGAACAAATTCGAACAGCACTCCGGTTGGAAATGGAGGTGCATAATATGGGCTTTGCAAAATGAAAGCACTTGGATGAGATTCCGGTTAGAAGGGGAATAATAGAGACAACACTCCGGTTAGAACAAGGTAGAGAGGAAATAAAGATGATATAATTTGGGCAGCACTCCGTCTGAGAAGGGAGGCAAAACTTGGCAGAATGGGAAGAATTTAATAAGAGGGAACGACACTCCGGTTAAGCGGATAAGCACGAAAAGAAAAACATGATCTTCACAATTCAAGATGATGATTGAAAAGAGCAACATCACAAGGCCTCTGGAAGAAATAATAGAATATAGACAATTGAAATAAAAGAATGGAGAAGAAAATGCCATCTTATGCCACAAAAGAGCTTGAGAAGGCATCCTTAGGAGATGGGAAAGTAATTCACCGGGAGGATAACAAAGAACTTGGGTCCTTTATAAGCACCATAGATAGCAACAATCCTTAGGGAAGGGTTTAGGTGAAATATAACCCAAGATAACTCCAAAGAAGAGATTGATGGATTTAAAGTATCTCATTCTTAACAACATGTGAATCATGGAACATGAACTCAGATTACCAAGAATGACATAATACCACCTACAATGATACGGAAGAAAAGAATTGCACTCCGGATTGCAAAATGAAGAATGCTTGAGCTCCTCTGAGAAGAATCTTGATGAACATTTCGAGCACGGATTAAGTCCTTGATGAACCATTATGTAGAGCCTCCATGAAGAACTCCGTTAAAACAAAAGAATGATCAAACGGAAAGAAAGGGTAGTTGAAAACACAAGGTGGAACCTTGTAAAGATTTAGATAGATCTCCATGATAACATAATTGCAAGAGCTTGGAACTCCGGGAAAGAAAGGTGAGCAATTGAAACCAAGAATATGTATGATGAACCACTCCGGAATAAGGAATTAAATTCACTCGATGAAACAAGAATGAGAATTACATTATGCTTATCCTTCACCAATTAAATTGATGACAAGCAACGTATTTGGCATACTACTTATTCTCGTTGCACAGGATTAAGAGAGATATAGCATAAACTCAATGGACCACCGGTAGGATTTAACCAATGAATAAATTGATATGATAATGAAGGAATAGAAATCTTGAACGAACCACCGTAAGAATTGAAAAAAAAAGATTGAAGAAAAGGTAAAGAAACACCGGGAAGAATTATGAAATGAACGAAGAAACTTGAGAGAATTTAGATGCAAGTGAATGAAAATATCACAAGCTGACTAGAGGATATTTGAATAATGCACCTGTAAGATTGGAGAACAATAGCTGAAATCTGAAAATGAATAATTCTGAGATGATGGCCTTTAGAGAATCAAACTGGCAAAGGTTCCTGAAATGATTCAGAAGGGTGAAAAGAATTCTCACAATCAAAACAATTATGAGAGGACGACAACAAGCTAGAATCACGAATCTTCAAGAGAGCGGATAAGGATTTAAGAGGAACTCTTCTTCGGTCTTCAAAATCTAAGAATGACGACGAGAAACACCATTGTGAATTGTTGAGACACTCCGGAATAAAGAAGAATAGAAAAGTTGAGCCAATGATGAAAAGAATTTGGAAGATCTTGGAGAAAGACATTTGACTGATGATAAATCATTCTTACGTCAAACTTCGAAAAGAAATTTGAGGATAGCTCCGGGAAAACAAGAAGAGTCAGGTAAGATCCTGGGAAAAGACCTGTGGGTTAGGGCCCACTGAAAAGATACACCGTCGAACTATTTAAAAGGAAGATTATGCCGGTTGAATTAAATGACTAGAATGAGATAACAACCTCGAAAGATCTTGAATGAATGCAGAGTGGCAACATGAATCTTCGAAATATCTTGAGCACTCCGGAACAATTGAATAGCGAGAGGTGAATGATTACGAGGTGCACCGGCATGAGAAAGCATTAGAAATGAGGGAAAAGGGATATGATCAACACCAAAAGCTTGAATTGGTTCCATCGGAGAAGAAAAAGAGCAAATAATGATGAACTTGAGGCTCCGTTAGTATCTTCATGAGAATCACCGGATAAGAACATTGACGGAAAAGGATGGAGAGACTTCACAAGAATAAAATGGATACCTGATGAAGAAATCTGAGTCCTCGAAGAAGAAGGGTGGGTGGGTGGGAAAATAAAGACAACTTGGAACGGATGAAGAAAACACCATTGAGAAGAACTGATAATTGATCTTGCGAATGTTGGAGTGATCGGATCCACTAGAAGAGAAACACATCGGTTGAAAAGGATTGGCAAGACAATCTCGATGATCAAGAAGGATTGGTATTCGCATAGAAATATGAGAACATCGCTTAGAGAAGGTATGGAATCAACATTCGACTTTGAAGCAACTCGAATACCACAACTCAAAACAAAACAAAGGATTGGCTTGCAGAATAAGCCGGAACAAACATATGATAGAGATTTCATCCAAAGTTTTCGTGGTGGGGCCTAGACGGGCTCGATCGTACAGCACCATCATGTACAAGGCAGTGCACATGACATACGAAGCATCCCTGAGTCGGCATAGCCAAGGACTCTTTAAGACACAACGAGACCACTGTAAAACCGACCGTGAATAGGCGGACCACTAGACGTCGAACCCCAATTTCATATCATACATCTGTCGGAAAGATATCCTAAGAGCTACTTGAATTCCCACTTATAAACTCCCGAAATTTTCCGGTTATGCAATCGGGTGTTGGGGATACAGGGGAAGCATAATATCTCACCCAAAGCTAGCAAATCCTACATCCAGTTGTATCCATCCTTCAACACATAACCAAGAAAACTACAGAAATCATTTACCTCAACCTTCGAAAAGCATCCGGTACACGAGTTATGGCAATACTCCCGAACTCCCGCCCCAGTACTGGGTGGCGTCGAGGTTATCTCACCAACAACTGCATAAAAGAGATTTTCGATGTCGGCGAAACTAAACTCAGGTATTCCAGAACTGCAATGATAAAATTGTGACGACAACACCTCGGAGCTCAACTCCCCGGGACACTGCCACAACCCCTAAATGACAGGAGGCACCAAGAACAATGTTCTCATCACAAAACCATCGGAATGATTCCAAGATACCCGCGTGATCCTAAAAAAATTAGTGAAATTTGAGAAGAGGATAGTCAAAACTCTATGTCAGGATGCCTCACCAGAGCGACGAAGGGACTGAGGAGTAAAAAGAATTCCTAAACTCTCCGATATATAATTCCTAAATGACTCAAAACATTTTTCTAGACTCAACAACGCCAACTATTTGATCAAGCAGGGGGCTCCTAAGGTCGGGGAAGGCTCTGATACCAACTTGTAACGCCCTCGATGCGGCTATATCTCCCACGTGTCGAAGCACGACTTAGAGGCATAACCGCATTGAAAGCAATGTCGCAAGTGAGGTAATCTTCACAAACAATGCATGTAATACAATAAGGGAAAATATACATAGTTGGCTTACAATCGCCACTTCACACAAATACATGAATAAAGCATTACATCATCCAGATACAATCAAGGTCCGACTACGGAACCAAAATAAAAGAAGACTACCCCAAAAGCTACACAGATCCCCGATCGACCCCAACTGGGCTCCACTATTGATCAACTAGAACGAAACAACACAAAGGACAAGATCTTCATCGAGCTCCTCCTTGAGCTTGGTTGAGTCTCCTGAACGGTATCATCGGCACCTGCAAACTGGTTTTGGAAGTATCTGTGAGCCACGGGGACTCAGCAATCTCGCACCCTCGCGATCAAGACTATTTAAGCTTATGGGTAAGGTAAAGGTATGATGTGGAGCTGCAACAAGCGACTAGCATATATGGTGGCTAACCTATTCGCAAAAGAGAGCGAGAAGAGAAGGCAAAAGCACGGTCGAACAACTATGATCAAGAAGTGATCCTAGAACAACCTACGTCAAGCATAACTCCAACACTGTGTTCACTTCCCAGACTCCACCGAGAAGAGACCATCACGGTTACACACGCGGTTGATGTATTTTAATTAAGTTCAACTTCAGGTTTTCTACAACCGGACATTAATAAATTCCCATCTGCCCATAACCGTGGGCATGGCTTTTGAAAGTTCAAAACCCTGCAGGGGTGTCCCAACTTAGCCCATCACAAGCTCTCACGGTCAACGAAGGATATTCCTTCTAGCGGGAAGACCCAATCAGGCTCGGAATCCCGGTTACAAGACATTTCAACAATGGTAAAACAAGACCAGCAAAGCCACCCAGATGTGCCGACAAATCCCGATAGGAGCTACACATATCTCGTTCTTAGGGCACACCGGATGAGCAAGATGTCGGTTAAGCTAGCCCAGAGTTGCCCCTGGTAGCCTCGGATATCGCTCAATTGGACCAACACTTAGAGAAGCACTGGTTCGGGGGGGTTAAAATAAGATGACCCTTGAGTCGGCCGACTCAAGGGAAAGAAAAAAAGGCTAGGTGGCAAATGGTAAAACTAATGTTGGGCCTTGCTGGAGGAGTTTTATTCAAGGCGAACTGTCAAGGGGTTCCCATTATGACCCAACCGCGTAAGGAACGCAAAATCCGGGAACATAACACCGATATGACGGAAACTAGGGCGATAAGAGTGGAACAAAACACCAGGCATAAGGCCGAGCCTTCCACCCTTTACCAAGTATATAGATGCATTAATTAAATAAGAGATATTGTGATATCCCAACAAGAATATCCATGTTCCAAACATGGAACAAGCTTCAATCTTCACCTGCAACTAACAACGCTATAAGAGGGGCTGAGCAAAGCGGTAACATAGCCAAACAATGGTTTGCTAGGACAAGGTGGGTTAGAGGCTTGGTTCAACAATATGGGAGGCATGATAAGCAAGTGGTAGGTATCGCAGCATAGGCATAGCAGAAGAGCGAGCAACTAGCAAGCAAAGATAGAAGTGATTTCAAGGGTATGATCATCTTGCCTGAAATCCCGCAAGGAAGAAGAACGAGTCCATGAAGAAGACAAACGGACGTAGCCGAACGGTTCCTCACAACTCTGGAACGGAACCGAAGCTCATAAGAAAGGCAACCCGGAAAGAAGCAAACAACATAGTAAACAACCACTACAACAACATGGCATGATGCACAACAAGTATGATGCATGTCCGGTTCAAAGAGGGCATGGCATGGCAAAATGCAACAAACAACACTACAAATTAAGTGGAGCTCAATATGCAACTCCATTGCATATTGGCGAAACACCACATTCAAGTTATTTAGTTCGATCTTGTTTATGTACCCAACAATATTAAATGTTGTTAAAACATGGCAAGAGGGTGAAGCAAAGTAAAACTACCTATCTAGTCAAGTTTAAATGAGGCCGGAACAACAAAACAACAATTCCGGTAAATCCCCATATGCATATATTAGTTTTGGTACTGATCTGCCCTAAACACAATTTTAGGGTTGTTAAACATGCAAAGTAAAGCCACCATGTTAAACTAGGCAAAATTCTACCCCATTTACATATAAAGTTTATTTAAAATGGAGCTATGGTTAATTAGTTATGAATTAAATCATTTTAACATGGCATAGGAGCAAATTTAAACAAAGAACATTTTAAACATGCATGAAAATGACATATTATGAAACTAGATGAAATTCTAAACAACTTTCATATTAAGTTTGTTTTAATCCGATGCACGGTTCAACAGTTATTAAATGCATGATGCTTGGGGGGTTTTCTGCAAAACTGTTTTACTGGAATAATAACTAAATTCGCAGATCTGTAAAAAAACAGAAACTGGGTTGCATCTTAGGTGGACTGGGCTTCTCACTAGAGGGCCAGGTCAGGCCGGTGGTGGAGGGAGGCCGAAGCAGGCCGGGTTGGGGAGGTTCCTGGTGGCCCACGAGGCGAAGGTGAAGGGCAGGTCGCGGTCAACGCGAGCGACCGGGCGCGTCTGCATCATCACCTCTCGAACAGAGGCAGAGGAGGCGCATGACAAGGCGCTGCTCGACCGGAAGCAGGACGCGACTCCGGCGAGGGAGATGGCCGGCGCTCTCAGGCAAGGGGAGGCGCGGCTCCGGCAAAGTCAGCAGGGAGCGGCGAGGGCGAGGGACCCGGCAGGTCCGAGGCCGAGGCGGCAGCGACGGATGGAGGCGAGGTGAGGCTGGAGCTGTTCTCGTTCGACCCGGCGCTCGATGGAAGGAAGCAGGCGGCAGCAGGAAGAGCTCGTGGTCGGGGCATCGCGAGGCAACGGCACGGATCCGAGAAGTCCTGACGACGGGGAGCCGGTTCCCGGTAGGACCCAGGGCGCGGGGCAAAGCATAGACGGAGGGCAGCAGATCGAGCGGAAGCGGAGCTCTGCTCAGGCAAGAGGGAAGGAAAAAGGAATGGATCAGAGGCCTGGTGGCGCTGCTGGTGGTGCTCTCCGGCGGGAGGAGCAGCAGCAAAATCCCGAGAGGGGTCGACCTGGCGGATGTGCGGGAGGCCATCCCTGGCGATGCTGCGAAGACACACAGAGAGAGAGAGATCGTGAGGGAAAGAGAGAGAGGGCTTCAGCGGAGAAGAAAAAGTGAGGCAGGGGTGCGGGGGTCTTGCTGAAGGTGGTCACCGGCGACGGCGCTCCGGCAAGCAAGCGGCAATGTGGGAGGCATGGTCAGGAGCTCCTCTCCTGAACCAAAACGAGCATGGAGGCGGGCGAGCGCTTGCAGGGAGGTCCGACGGTAGGGGAAAGGATCCAGGCGGCGAGGAAAAATCGACGAGGCGGGGGCTTGACGGGGTCCTGCTGGTGGCTCTCGGGCGGAGGCGGTGGTGTCCTCGATCCAAAGAGATCGAGAGGAGGGGATCAGGGGTTAGATGCTGATAGGTGGGGATGGATCCCGAGGGGAAAATGGTGAGTGGGTGGCGGCGGCTAGGGGGACAAATGTCCTAGGATTTAGGGTTAGGGGTCGTCTATGAATACCAGAATATAGATAGGAGGAGTATTTTGGATCATCCAATCAAAATCGGACGGTCAGAGATGAATGGCTTAGGGAGTCCAAACAAAGAAACGGTGATGTTTTGTAGACGTTCGGGGATGATCCGGACACAACGGTGACGACTGTCCGGGTGGGGTCCGGGACAGCCTTCGGACGCGCACGCGAGGAGGTCCGCGGGCTGACGAGAGAGCTTCGGATAGGCCTGGCGGTAGGTAGAGAGCTATGTAGACGGTCTCGAGCTAAGAGAAGAGAAGAGAGGGAGGCCCGGCGACTGTTTCCGGTGACCGAAAACGTCCGACGATAGACCGGCTATACTGCCGCTATAGTTTAATGGTTGGGCTATCAAACGAACTCCGAATGCGATGAAACTTGGCAGGCGACCTACTAACACTATAACAACACCGCACGCCAACTTTCATCCCAAACCGAGAACATTTTCTGGTCACTTATAAAATAATATTTCGGACATGCCGCGGGCGCGTGCAAGTGTGGTAGGGCTCGGAACGGACAACAGACGGAACTGGGGAACCCAGACGGATGCACGTTTTGAAAACATGATGATGGAATGCACATGATGACATGATGAAAAACAACACGCAAGCAAAAGACAAGGCAACATCAATGAATAACTGGAAGACACCTGGCGCAACGGTCTCGGGGCGTCACACTAGTTCATCTCTTGTATCCAATTCTTGTCTCCAAGTCCGGGATTGGTGCTAGTAGGTTGCTAGTAGTGTTAATTACTCCTTGTAGTTGATGCTAGTTGGTTTAATTGGTGGAAGTTCATATGTTCAGATCCTATATGCATATTAATACCCCTCTGATTATGAACATGTTTATGCTTTGTGAGTAGTTACTTTTGTTCCTCGGGACATGGGAGAAGTCTTGCTATTAGTAGTCATGTGAATTTGGTATTCGTTCGATATTTTGATGAGATGTATGTTGTCTCTCCTCTAGTGGTGTTATGTGAACGTCGACTACATGACACTTCACCATTGTTTGGGCCTAGAGAAAGGCATTGGGAAGTAATAAGTAGCTGATGGGTTGCTAGAGTGACAGAAGCGTAAACCCTAGTTTGTGTGCTGCTTTGTAAGGGGTTGATTTGGATCCATATGTTTCATGCTATGGTTAGGTTTACCTTAATACTTTTGTTGTATTTGCGGATGCTTGCAATAGAGGTTAATCATAAGTGGGATGTTTGTCCAAGTAAGGGCAGAACCCAAGCACCGGTCCACCCACATACCAAATTATCAAAGTACCGAACGTGAATCATATGAATGTGATGAAAACTAGCTTCACGATATTCCCATGTGTCCTCGGGAGCGCTTTACATCATATACGAGTTTGTTCAGGCTTGTCCTTTGCTACAAAAAGGATTGGGCCACCTTGCTGCACCTTATTTACTTTTGTTACTTGTTGCTCGTTACAAATTATCTTATCACAAAACTATCTGTTACCACTTATTTCAGTACTTGCAGAGAATACCTTGCTGAAAACCGCTTATCATTTCCTTCTACTCCTCGTTGGGTTCGACACTCTTACTTATCGAAAGGACTACGATAGATCCCCTATACTTGTGGGTCATCAAGACTCTTTTCTGGCGCCGTTGCCGGGGAGTGAAGCGCCTTTGGTAGGTGGAATTTGGTAAGGAAAAATTTATATAGTGTGCTGAAATTTACTGTCACTTGTTACTATGGAAAGTAATCCTCTGAGGGGCTTGTTCGGGGTATCTTCACCCCGACCAGTAGATCAAAGAGTTTCTCCTCAACCTACTGAACCTACTGAAAATGAAAATGCCTTCTTTGAAATTCCTTTGGGTATGGTAGAAAAACTGCTAGCTAATCCTTTTTTAGGAGATGGAACAAAACATCCTGATGAGCATCTAATATATGTGGATGAAGTTTGTGGATTATTTAAGCTTGTAGGTGTACCCGGAGATGTTGTTAAGAAGAAGGTCTTCCCTTTATCTTTGAGGGGAGATGCATCGACATGGTATAGGCTATGTGATGATATGGAGTCTTGGAACTACAAACGATTGAAATTGGAATTTCATCAAAGTTTTATCCTATGCATCTAGTTCATCGTGATCGCATTTATATATATAATTTTTGGCCTCACGAAGGAGAAAGCATCGCTCAAGGTTGGGGGAGGACTAAATCAATGTTATATTCATGCCCCAATCATGAGCTCTCAAGAGAAATGATTATTCAAAAAATTTATGCTCGGCTTTCTGATAACAATTGCATCATGCTTGATACTTCTTGTGCTGGCTCTTTTATGATGAAGACTATTGAATTCAAATGGGATTTGTTGGAAAGAATTAAACGCAACTCCGAAGATTGGGACCTCGACAATGGTAAGGATTCAGGTATGACACCTAGTTTTGATTGTGTTAAATCTTTTATGGATACCGATATTTTCCGTAAATTTAGCACTAAATATGGACTTGACTCTGAGATAGTAGCTTCTTTCTGTGAATCTTTTGCCGCTTATGTTGATCTCCCCAAGGAGAAGTGGTTTAAATATCATCCTCCCATAGAAGTAAAAGTAGTTGCACCTATTAAAGTTGAAGAAAAGACTATTACTTATAATGATCCTATTGTTCCTACTTCTTATGTTGAGAAACCACCTTTCCCTGTTAGGATCAAGGATCATGCTAAAGCTTCAACTATGGTTCGTAAAAGCAATATTAAAACATATACACCTCCTGAGCAAGTTAAAGTTGAACCTAATATTGCTATTGTTAAAGATCTCTTGTCTGATAATATAGATGGGCATGTTATTTATTTCTGTAATGAAACTGCTAGAATTGCTAAACCCCGTGATACAGATAAACCTAGACCTGTGGTAGGTATGCCTGTTATTTCTGTTAAAATAGGAGATCATTGTTATCATGGCTTATGTGATATGGGTGCTAGTGCTAGTGCAATACCTATTGACTTATACAAAGAAATTATGCATGATATTGCACCTGCTGAGATGGAAGATATTGATGTCACAATTAAACTTGCTAATAGAGATACTATTTCACCAATGGGAATTGTTAGAGATGTTGAAGTCTTGTGTGGGAAAACTAAATATCCTGCTGATTTTCTTGTTCTTGGTTCCCCACAAGATAGATTCTGTCCCATTATATTTGGTTGACCCTTCTTAAATATTGTTAATGCTACCATAGATTGCAAAAGAGATGTTGTTACTGTCGGTTTAGATGATATGACTCATGAATTTAATTTTTCTAAATTTAGTAGACAACACCGTGAAGAAGAATTATCTAGTAAGGATGAAATTATTGGTCTTGCTTCTATTGCCGTACCTCCTAGTGATCCTTTAGAACAATATTTGCTAGACCATGAAAATGATATGTTTATGAATGAAAGAAGGGAATTAGATGAAGTATTCTTTAAACAGGAACCTATTCTGAAACACAATTTACCTGTTGAAATCCTAGGGGATCCTCCTCCACCCAAGGGTGATCCCGTGTTTGAGCTTAAACCGTTACCTGATACTCTTAAATATGCTTATCTTGATGAGAAAAAGATATATCCTGTTATTATTAGTGCTAACCTTTCAGAACATGAAGAAGAGAGATTATTGAAAACTCTGAAGAAGCAACGTGCTGCTATTGGGTATACTCTTGATGATCTTAAGGCCATTAGTCCCACTCTATGTCAATATAAAATTAATTTGGAAGGAGATGCTAAACCAGTTCGTGATCATCAACGCCATCTGAATCCTAAAATGAAAGAGGTGGTAAGAAAGGAGATACTAAAGCTCCTTGATGCAGGTATAATTTACCCTATTGCTGATAGTCAGTGGGTAAGCCATGTCCATTGTGTCCCTAAGAAGGGAGGTATTACTGTTGTTCCTAATGATAAAGATGAATTGATTCCTCAAAGAATTATTACTGGTTATAGGATGGTAATTGATTTCTGCAAGTTAAATAAGGCCACTAAAAAAGATCATTACCCTTTACCTTTTATCGATCAAATGCTAGAAAGATTATCCAAACATACACATTTTTTCTTTCTAGATGGTTATTCTGGTTTCTCTCAAATACCTGTGTCAGCCAAAGATCAATCAAAGACTACTTTTACATGCCATTTTGGTACTTTTGCTTATAGACATATGCCTTTTGGTCTATATAATGCACCTGCTACCTTTCAAAGATGCATGATGGCTATATTCTCTAACTTTTGTGAAAATATTTGTGAGGTTTTCATGGACGACTTTTCCATCTATGGATCTTCTTTTGATGATTGCTTGAGCAACCTTGATCGAGTTTTGCAGAGATGTGAAGAAACTAATCTTGTCCTGAATTGGGAAAAGTGCCACTTTATGGTTAATGAAGGTATTGTCTTGGGGCATAAAGTTTCTGAAAGAGGTATTGAAGTTGATAAAGCCAAGGTTGATGCTATTGAAAAGATGCCATGTCCCAAGGACATCAAAGGTATAAGAAGTTTCCTTGGTCATGCCGGTTTTTATAGGAGGTTCATTAAGGACTTCTCAAAAATCTCTCGGCCTCTGATTAATTTATTACAAAAAGATATACCATTTGTCTTTGATGATGATTGTGTAGAAGCATTTGAAATACTTAAGAAAGCATTGATCTATGCACCTATTGTTCAGCCACCTGATTGGAATTTACCCTTTGAAATTATGTGTGATGCTAGTGATTATGATGTAGGTGTTGTTCTAGGACAAAGAGTTGATAAGAAACTAAATGTTATTCAATATGCTAGTAAAACTCTAGACAATGCTCAAAGAAATTATGCTACTACTGAAAAAGAATTCTTAGAAGTTGTATTTGCTTGTGATAAGTTTAGACCTTATATTGTTGATTCTAAAGTAACTATTCACACTAATCATGCTGCTATTAAATATCTTATGGAGAAGAAAGACGCTAAACCTAGACTTATTAGATGGGTTCTCTTGCTTCAAGAATTTGATTTACATATTGTTGATAGAAAAGGAGCCGAGAACCCCGTTGCAGACAACTTGTCTAGGTTAGAAAATGTGCTTGATGACCCACTACGTATTGATGATAGCTTTCCTAATGAGCAACTAAATGTCATAAATGCTTCTCATACTGCTCCATGGTATGCTGATTATGCTAATTACATTGTTGCTAAGTTTATACCACCTAGTTTCACATACCAGCAAAAGAAAAAGTTCTTCTATGATTTGAGGCATTACTTTTGGGATGACCCACATCTTTATAAAGAATGAGTAGATGGTGTTATTAGACGTTGTGTACCTGAGCATGAACAGGATCAGATCCTACGCAAGTGTCACTCCGAAGCTTATGGAGGGCACCATGCTGGAGATAGAACCGCACATAAGGTACTACAATCTGGTTTTTATTGGCCTACTCTCTTCAAGGATGCCCGTAAGTTTGTCTTATCTTGTGATGAATGTCAAAGAATTGGTAATATTAGTAGACATCAAGAAATGCATATGAATTATTCACTTGTTATTGAACCATTTGATGTTTGGGGCTTTGACTATATGGGACCTTTTCCTTCCTCTAATAGTTATACACATATTTTAGTTGCTGTTGATTACGTCACTAAGTGGGTAGAAGCTATTCCAACTAGTAGTGCTGATCATAACACTTCTATTAAAATGCTTAAAGAAGTTATCTTTCCAAGGTTTGGAGTCCCTAGATATTTAATGACTGATTGTGGTTCACATTTTATTCATGGTGCTTTCCGTAAAATGATTGCTAAATATGATGTTAATCATAGAATTGCATCCCCTTATCACCCTCAGTCCAGTGGTCAAGTAGAATTGAGTAATAGAGAACTCAAATTAATTTTGCAAAAGACTGTTAATAGGTCCAGAAAGAATTGGTCCAAGAAACTTGATGATGCATTATGGGCCTATAGAACTGCATATACAAATCCTATGGGTATGTCTCCGTATAAAATGGTCTATGGAAAAGCATGTCACTTACCTCTCGAACTAGAACACAAGGCTTATTGGGCTATTAAAGAACTCAACTATGATTTTAAACTTGCCGGTGAGAAGAGGTTATTTGATATTAGCTCACTTGATGAATGGAGAACCCAAGCCTACGAAAATGCCAAGTTGTTTAAAGAAAAAGTTAAAAGATGGCATGACAAAAGAATACAAAAGCGTGAGTTTAATGTAGGTGATTATGTATTGCTATACAACTCTCGTTTAAGATTTTTTGCAGGAAAACTTCTCTCTAAATGGGAAGGTCCTTACGTTATTGAAGAGGTCTACCTTTCCGGTGCCATAAAAATCAACAACTTCGAAGGCACAAATCCAAAGGTGGTAAATGGTCAAAGAATCAAACATTATATCTCAGGTAATCCCGTAAATGTTGAAACCAATGTTATTGAAACCATAACCCCAGAGGAATACATAAGGGACACTTTCCGGAACGTTACAGACTCCGAAAGGGAATAGGTATGTGGTACGGTAAGTAAACCGACTCCAAAACAGTTTTTAAGGCAATATTTCTCCGTTTTGGAATATTTAGAAAAATAGAAAAATAAGCAGCAGTCCGGAAAGGACACGAGGGCTCCACGAGGGTGGAGGGCGCGCCTTACCCCCCTGGGCGCGTCCCCTACCTCGTGGGCACCTCGTGTGCTCTCCGGACTCCGTTTTCTTACAGGACACGTATTTTGGTCGGTAAAAATTCATTATATAACCTCCCGGGGGTTTTGACTCCCGTATCACGAAAAAAAATTGTTGTCTTTGTTTCGAGTTGTTTTTCTGACAGATCTAGATTATCATGACGTCTCCAAGTGCACCCAAGGACAAGTTCTTCGAGAAGGTCATCAACCCTTACCTAGCGGAGGTGCAGCAACACCCTCAAACCATTGAGATGCATGATGGGTTGCTGCACATCCGTGATGTTGAGGGACCGAAGGGGACCGGAAGCATGGAGACGAGGCTCGAAGAAATAGAGCAACAAGTTTTCAAGTGTTAGGGGATGGTGGAGCGTGGACTCAACTCCAACTACATGATGATCGCAGAGTTCACCAACAAACACAAGCTGGATGCCGACAACATCAGGGAGACCATCTTCAAGCTTCACGAGAAAATTGAGCACCTCCAAGCTCAAATATATGACCTGCAAAACCAAAACTGTGAGTATGAATATAGATTCAAAAGGATGAGTTTGGCTACAGATTTGAGGATCCTGGAGACTCGGTCATCCTTCTATGATGGTGAGCCTATGCCATGGAAAAAGGACGACAAGCCTACGCCATCAACAACATCACCACCGTCTCCTCCAACAAAGGAGACATAATCATCTGGTATGGGCACTCCACTTGGCAACTACCAAGCTTGGGGGAGTGCCCCGGTATCGTATCACCATCACTTTTATCTTTACCTTTTTCTTAGTTCGATCCTTTTGGTAATATTTTGATCTAGTAGAATAAAAGTTCTTAGTATGATATAGTTGTGAGTTTTGCTTTATTATCCTTCTATGTAATCGAGTCCATGAGCTATATAATAAAGATTAGTGTTGAGTCAAGGGCTTGCTTATTTTTGCCATGATCCCAAATAAAAGAAAAGAAAAGAGAAAGAAATAAAAAGAAACAAAGAGATCATGTGACTCTTATGGAGAGTAATCAGCTCACATAGAAAGAGTATGATGAATAAAAGTTACTGAGGGTTGACAAACATAGTTTTGGTCATTGTTGCAATTAATAGGAAGTAACAAAGAAAGAGAGGTCTTCACATACAAATATACTATCTTGGACATCTTTTATGATTGTGAGCACTCATTAAAATATGACATGCTAAAGAGTTGACATTGGATAAGGAAGACAACATAATGGGTTATCTTTTCTTACATCTGAGATAAATGATATTGTCTTGGATCCTCCAACATGTTGAGCTTGCCTTTCTCCCTCATGCTAGCCAAATTCATTGCACCAAGTAGAGATACTACTTGTGCTTCCAAATACCCTTAAACCTATTTTGCCATGAGAGTCCACTAAACCTACCTTTGGATTGAGTAAGATCCATCAAGTAAGTTGTCATCGGTGCAACCAACAAAAATATTGCTCTCTAAATATGTATGATTGATTGGTGTGGAAGAAATAAGCTTTATACGATCGTGTGATATGGAAGTAATAAAAGCGACAGACTGCATAATAAAGGTCCATATCACAAGTGGCAATATAAAGTGATGTTCTTTCACATTAGGATTTTGTGCATCCAACCATAAAAGCGCATGACAACCTCTGCTTCCCTCTACAAAGGGCCTATCTTTTACTTTTATCTCCTACACTGCAAAAGAGTCATGGTGATCCTCACCCTTCCTTTTTAGATTTCATCCTTTGGCAAGCACAATATGTTGGAAAGATCCTGGTATATATGGCTAATTGGATGTGGGTTTTCATGAACTATTACTATTGACATTACCCTTGAGGTAAAACATTGGGAGGCAAAACTATAAGCCCCTATCTTTCTCTGTGTCCGATTAAAACTCCATACCCATAAGTACTGCGTGGGTGTCAGCAATTGTGAAAGACTATATGATAGTTGAGTATGTGGACTTGCTGAAAATCTCTTATACATTGACTCTTTCCTATGTTATGATAAATTGCAATTGCCTCAATGACTGAGATTATAGTTTGTTAGTTTTCAATGAAGTTTACGATTCATACTTGATATTGTGATTGAATTATTACTCTAGCATAAGATATCATATGACAAGAATTATATAAGTTGTTGTTCTAAGAATGATCATGATGCCCTCATGTCCGTATTTTATTTTTATCGACACCTTCATCTCTAAACACGTGGACATATTTTTCGATTTCGGCTTTTCGCTTGAGGACAAGCAAGGTCTAAGCTTGGGGGAGTTGATATGTCCATTTTGCATCATGCTTTTATATCAATATTTATTGCATTATGGTCTGATATTACACACTATGTCACAATACTTATGCCTATTCTTCCTCATTTTACAAGGTTTACATAAAGAGGGAGAATGCCGGCAGCTGGGATTCTGGCTGGAAAAGGAGCAAATATTAGAGACCTATTCTGCACAACTCCAAAAGTCCTAAAACTTCATGGATGATGTTTTCCAAATATATAAAAAACATTGATCTCAAGAACTTCACCAGGGGGGCCACACCCTGCCCACGAGGGTGGGGGCGCGCCCTACCCCCTGGGCGCGCCCCCCCACCTCGTGGGCCTCCTGGTGGCCCTCCGGTGACCATCTTCTTCTATATGGACTCTTTCGATGGGAAAAATCACAAGCCATCTTCTCGGATGAAACTCCGTCGCCACGAGGCGGAACCTTGGCGGAGCCAATCTAGGATTCTGGCGGGGCTGTTCTGCCGGGGAAAATTCCCTCCCAGAGGCGAAAATCATCGCCATCATCATCACCAACGCTCCTCTCATCGGGAGAGGGCAATCTCCATCAACATCTTCATCAGCACCGTCTCATCTCAAAACCCTTGTTCATCTCTTGTCTCCAAGTCCGAGATTGGTGCTAGTAGGTTGCTAGTAGTGTTAATTACTCCTTGTAGTTGTTGCTAGTTGGTTTAATTGGTGGAAGATCATATGTTCAGATCCTATATGCATATTAATACCCCTCTGATTATGAATATGTTTATGCTTTTTGAGTAGTTACTTTTTTTCCTGAGGACATGGGAGAAGTCTTGCTATTGGTAGTCATGTGAATTTGGTATTCGTTCGGTATTTTGATGAGATGTATGTTGTCTCTCCTCTAGTGGTCTTATGTGAATGTCGACTACATGACACTTCACCATTGTTTGGGCCTAGAGGAAGGCATTGGGAAGTAATAAGTAGATGATGGGTTGCTAGAGTGACAGAAGCTTAAACCCTAGTTTATGTGTTGCTTCGTAAGGGGCTGATTTGGATCCATATGTTTCATGCTATGGTTAGGTTTACCTTCATACTTTTGTTGTATTTGCGGATGCTTGCAATAGAGGTTAATCATAAGTGGGATGTTTGTCCAAGTAAGGGCAGCACCCAAGCACCGGTCCACCCACATACCAAATTATCAAAGTACCGAACGCGAATCATATGAATGTGATGAAAACTAGCTTGATGATATTCCCATGTGTCCTCGGGAGCACTTTACATCATATACGAGTTTGTTCAGGCTTGTCCTTTGCTACAAAAAGGATTGGGCCACCTTGCTGCACCTTATTTACTTTTGTTACTTGTTGCTCGTTACAAATTATCTTATCACAAAACTATCTGTTACCACTTATTTCAGTACTTGCAGAGAATACCTTGCTGGAAACCGCTTATATTTCCTTCTGCTCCTCGTTGGGTTCGACACTCTTACTTATCTAAAGGACTATGATAGATCCCCTATACTTGTGGTTCATCAACGAGCTGGCAAAGATTAAGGAGGAAGACTTAAATAGACCCACAAATTTTCATCGCAAACGGTTCCTACAAAAAAAACTGTGTGTGATGTTGTTGATATTTTTTATTGGCTGTGAAAGACAAATTTAGAGTAAAGTGGCAATGGATGGTGTTTTAAATGTACGAGAAAATTCGTAGTACTAATACAACTGTCATGTCAAAAATTGGACAATTTCAGGGGTCATTTGACCTTTTAAGACATTTAAGTGATTTCCTAGCCCTTTAATGACCGTAATTCAAATTTTAACTACATGTACATGCAACAGCTAACCATAACGGTTTGAAAAGTCATATTTGTGTACTTTTGTGCGAGTTAATTCCATGTGCAGTAAATTGGAAGGAATTTTCAAACATATTGGTCTCACGGCTATGACACAAAGCATGGAGTGCCATGGCATTTAAATTCCAAAAAATTAAAAAAAATCAGAAACACGTGAAATCTTGCTTGATGTAATGTCATGCCACCAACATGATGTGGTAAAAAATTTGGCATGTTTGATGAAAATTTGAACACACACCCCTCACAAGCCGGAGCAACTCAGTAGAAGGCTCATGGTTTTGAGAGGGAACAATGCATGTTTGATGACGAACGGGCGATAGCTTCCTCTTACGGCCTTCAATTTTTTTCTACAGTTAACGTGCACTAATACAACTATTATTTGAGAATTTGGAAAATTCTAGGGGTCATTTTACCTTTTAAAGACATTTAAGTGATTTTCTAGCCATTTAATGACCGTAATTCAAATTTGAACTACATCTCCATGCAACGGCTAACCATAACGGTTTGAAAAATCATATTTGTGTACTTTTGTGTGAGTTAATTCCATGAGTAAATTGGAAGGAATTTTCAAACATATTGGTGTGACGGCCTGGACACATGCATGGAGTGCCATGTCATTTAAATTCCAAAAAAATTTAAAAAGATCAGAAATACATGAAACCTTGCTTGATGTAATTTCATGCCACCAAGATGATGTGGTAAAAAAATTGGCATGTTTGATGAAAGTTTGGATACACACCCCTCACAAACTGGAGCAACCCACTAGAAGGTCATGGTTCCAAGAGGGAACAATGCATGTTTGATGGCGAACGGAGATAGCTTCCTCTTATGGCCTTCAAATTTTTTCTACATTTAACCCGCACTAATACAACTATCATTTGAAAATTTGAAAAAAAATTAGGGGTCATTTGACCTTTTAAAGACATTTAGTTGATTTTCTAGCCATTTGATGATCGTAATTCAAATTTGAACTACTTCTACATGCAACGGCTAAGCATAATGGTTTGAAAAATCATATTTGTGTACTTTTGTGCGCGTTAATTCCATGTGTAGTAAATTGGAAGGAATTTTCAAATATATTGTTGTCACGGCCTGGACACATGCATGGAGTGCCATGCCATTTAAATTCCCAAAAAAATAAAAAATGATCAAAAACACATGAAACCTTGCTTGTTGTAATGTCATGCCACCAAGATGATGTGGTAAAAAATTTGGCATGTTTGACGAAAGTTTGGACACACACCCCTCAGAAACCAGAGCAACTCACTAGAAGGCTCGTGTTTTCGAGAGGGAACAATTCATGTTTGATGACAAACGAGAGATAGCTTCCTCTTACAGCCTTCAAAATTTTCCTACATTTAACGTGTACTAATACAACTGTCATTTGAAAACTTGGAAAATTCTAGGGGTCATTTTACCTTTTAAAGATGTTTATGTGATTTTCTAGCCACTTAATGACCATAATTCAAATTTGAACTACATCTACATGCAACGGCTAACCATAACAGTTTGAAAAATCATACTTGTGTACTTGTGTGCGAGTTAATTCCATGTGAAGTAAATTAGAAGGAATTTTCAAACATGTTGGTGTCATGGCCTGGACACATTCATGGAGTGCCATGACATTTAAATTCCAAAAAAAATAAAAAAATGATCAGACAAACTTGAAACCTCGCTTGATGTAATGTCATGCCACCATGCTGATGTGGTAAAAAAATTGGCCTATTTGACAAAAGTTTGGGCACACACCCCTCACAAACCGGAGCAACTTGGTAGAAGGCTCGTGGTTTGGAGAGGGAACAACGCATGTTTGATGACAAATCTGAGATAGCTTCCTCTTATGAGCTTCAAAAAATTTCTACAGTTAACATGCACTAATACATCTGTCATGTCAAAATTTGGAAAATTTAAGGGGTCATTTGACCTTTTAAAGACATTTAAGTGATTTTCTAGCCATTTAATGACCATAATCCAAATTTGAACTACATCTACATGTAGCGGCTAACCATAACGGTTTGAAAAAATATATTTGTGTACTTGTGTGCGAGTTAATTCCAAGTGCAATAAATTGGGACGAATTTTCAAACATATTGGTGTCATGGCTTGGACACATGCATTGAGTGCCATGGCATTTAAATTCCAAAAAATTAAAAATTATCAAACGATGTAAATATCTGGTGTTCAAAAAAGAAAATGTAAAGATCTGGCAAGACAACCGGGCCCCACACGATTGGCACTCCATTTCGCGCCTCGAGGTTTGGAAGGTGAGTGGCACGGGTTATTAATCAGACACGGTTCTGTATTTGAAACCGCCGGCTATTAAGTTCACACACGCCTTTTGCTCTACAGGAATCATGTGTAATTCAAACTATAGTACTTGTAAATTCTGGTGACCTGCGTGTGTACTATTCCTGTCGATCTAGATTCCGGCCACCAATAAATACTACCTTCCTCACATCGTCCACCTGCATTCTCATCTACATCCTTCCCTCGCTCGCCCTCTCTCTCTCTCTCTCAAATCTCTGCCATGGCACCGCCGATCTGCCCACGCGCCGACAAGGAGGCGCTGCCCCCCGAGGATGCTTAGTCAAAGAGCAGCGATGATGAGGAGCCCTACGCGCTGCTGGACGAGGTTGCGCTGGACCCCCCCAGCTTTGGGGTGGTTTTGGGGCCAGTAGAATCTTTGTATGTGGAAGTCGCTGCCGCCGGCTGAGAAAGCTAGGCAAGTGGCATTCAAGAAGGAGATGGCGGAGGAGGAAGCTAGGTACCAGGCGACCTGTGAAGCCCGTGATGCCACCTGGAAAAAGAAGGCGGTGGAGCTTTGGGGGCGGGCTCATCATCATGTGAAGGAGGTGTACGAAGATGGGTACTTCGCGAGGAAGGCCAAAGGCGCTAGGCGCCTCATCGCTGCGTGGAGGTGGGCCGATAAGCTCCAGCGTGCCACTGACGAGGACCTTTGGCGGGCGCCCAATGAAATGGCAAGATCATTCGCGCTCGTCCGCCAACAAGAGGCAGATCGGTACATCAAGCGCTGCGAGGCGGAGGAGGCGGAGTACTGCCTCCGCGCTGGGAAGACGTCGTGCACCAGGGAGCTGCTGGCGAGGGGCTGCCAGAATACTGCCCCTATGAGGGATTATTAGTTTTAGTATTGTTCGTTTTCAATTTTATGCATTGTACCTAGTAATTAAGTATCATGACGTATATGTGATGATATTATATATATTCTATGATGAACTAATGAACAATTAATATATATTATGAATTCCATTTTCTATCTGTTTTCGTATACTAATTTGTATCTAGCTGTTATCATCCACCTATGCAGAATGGAAAGCATATACACACACATTGAAACAGAACATATAAGAACGGAAAACAGAGTAGACACATTGAAACAGAGCAATAAACAGAGCAATATTATGATTGATGTGAATACATAGCAATCCATGTCGAAATGACTCAGCAAAATAAAACACGCCCATGAGACCATGGCTAGTAGCCCTTGCCTACGGTAGCTCTTGGCTCTGCCTGAACTCGTGCAGGCGTTCGTCCAAGCTTTCGACACGCTCGCGGTACATCTGGAGCGCGATCTCGAGCTCCAAGTTGGCTATTTCATCAGAGATCACCAGCTCGAGGATGTGACGGTCATGTTCCTCTATTGCGTCTAGGTGGGCACCTGGTCCAAGGAGGCGGTCGAGCCTAGTGATCAGCGCGTTGGCGTCGAGCGGGCCATGGACAAGGCGAATGGCGCGACCCACGCAAACGGTGCGGCGGGCGTCCGGTGCAAGTACAGCGTGGCCGACCTCTGGTGCAAGTACGACACAGATGGCCTCTGCACACTCCTGGTGAGGAATGGAGGTACTAGCGGGATGTGTACCCAGTTGTGACGCCCTATCGACAGCAGGCAAGCACCGGTGGATCCGCTCTTGTTGTGCAGCGCGCCGCGCCTCTCGCTCTATGGTGCTCCAACGGTCTCACAGTGCGGCGAGCCGCAGCCTATCGGCGCTGACGCGCCTAGCTTGTTCTGCGGTGCACCATCGATCATGTTGTGTGGCGAGCTGCAGCCTCTCGGCACTGACACGCCTATCTTGATCCACGGCGTTGAAGCACCATGCACCAAGGGTCTACTCAACCCAGGCGATGAAGCACATCACGGCGTCGTCCATCCTGTTGCCGGGGAGCGCCTCGGACTTGACGGGTTGTGGCGCCTTCTCATTTTCCTCATTGAGGAGGTTGATGGCACAAGCGGCGCTTTGGTGGGTTGGCATGCTTGGAAAAGGTGGATGTGCTACAGGCTTCTCTTGTTGCCTCCGTGCGTCGCGCGCCGCGCGCAATATCGCTCGGTGGCGGCAGGAAACCAGTGAGGAAATGGCGGGAAATGGTGCGTGTTCATAAAACACCATCAATTAATGGAAACTTAGCATAGAAGGAATATCGAGCTAGCACGACGCGTGCGGGCACATTGCTCGCCCAAGGCCATGATCACAGAGCACACTATTCACAATAAAGAATATTGTTCCGTTTATCCTAGTAGAGCAGTGGCGGCAAGCGCACAAGAAGTAGATGATGATCAGATGATCGTTTATCCTAGTTAATTATGTATGTAATAGTTTACTTTGGTGTATGGAAATGTCATGTGTGTACTAGCCACCTATGTAATTGGATGTTTGTCGCGTATCACACACATCTTGTTTATGTGTAATGTTTATGTTCTCTTGGCTCAACACAAACAGTTTATCAGAATGAAGTGTATGCCCTCCATTGCACACACCTCGATCTGGCTGAACCGTTTCTGTTGTGTTGCCTAATCAAAAACAGTTCATCTGAGTAAACCATATGCCGCATATCACACACACCTTGATCTGGCTGACTGTTTCTTTTGCGTTGCCTAATCACAATCAGTTCATCCGAGTGAACTGTATGTCGTATATCGCACACACCTTCATCTAGCTGTCCGTTTCTGTTGTTCCGCCTCATCAAAAAAAGTTTATCCGAGTGAACTGTATGCCATATATCACACACGCCTCCATCTGGCTGACCGTTTCTTTTGTTCTGCCTCATCACAAACAGTTCATTGAACTGAACTGTATGCCCCGCATCGCACACGTAACTAAAATCGGAACCGTGTTTGATGTATTCATCATCGCAAACATTTTGCATCTTTTTTGATGGTTTTTTACATGACCATTTGCGATTAATGCATCGCACACAGTTTTGTCAAAGGGTCTCTGATCGTAGTGTCGCGTTAGCAGCATCCTACAATAGTGTCCACCATACGGACTATACCTCCCAATTTATATAGACACTGGGGGTGCCTAGGGTCATGGTGGGTTTCCAATCTAGGGCTACAGGTTCCACCGATTCGATGCAGGTATTGGAGTACACGTCAAGTCTTTGGTAGAGTTCGTCTTGATCATGCCGAAGTATAAGGCCTCCGGAATCCGTCCTTACAGAATAGGATGGGTCATAAGCCCAACCCATGGACTTTGGGCCGACTAGGTCAGTACCCCCTAGTCCAGGACACCATAAGTAGCCCCCAAACTAGTCTTTAATGACGAGGACAACCTCGGACACGTGACTTCGGCTCTAGAGTCTTCAGCTTGACAGGCGAGTTCCTCCTTCAAATAATTGCTTCGGTTATCCGAGATCCCTTCCTGTTAATAGGATTTAAACAGATTTATTCCCAAATTCACCATCCCTCCGATCATGATTAAACCGATTCTCTTAACCTCCGAAGATGCGAGATGTCTTAGCCTCGAAGGCCGTCCACCTAGGTATGAACAGTGCCCCACGGCCTAACAACTTTTTCCAAAGTGTCATCGCTTATACCAAGGTGGATCAGTAACTACTGCTCGAATCACGGCCCAAGTCGAATTTCCCATTGGCATGTCTTATCAAAACAGAGATTATGCCCGTATTTTGGGGGATATCATCAAGATTTGGTTTCACCCCACGCGTATAATGGCGTTTCTGTATCTAGATGTGGCCATTTTAGTGGCGGAACAAAGAGACCCTTGGCCTTTCATGGGCCTATAAGAGTAAAAGGAAGTGGTAACAGTTCCACGCTTACATTCATCCCTTGCCTACTGCCTCCTGAGCTTCAGTGCCCAGATCCAATCATCAATCCTCTCATCCCTATCACCCATAGCTCCCATTTCTAGCCATGTCCGATGCCACCTTGAAGGGGCACTGGGCCGGCTCCACCATCACAGAGGGCAGCATTCTGGGACTGTGGAGTGCGGGGTACATCCCTGCCAACGTCGCTAGCTGGCCACCAGAGAAAGACTAGCGAGCGCCTACCCCCAAACCGTGGGAAAGTGTCCTCTTTGTTCCTCACCTCATCCGAGGTCTAGGGTCCCCATTGCATGCCTTTGTGCGTGGGGTCCTCTACTATTATGGGTTGGACTTCCACCACCTGGCCCCGAACGCCAACCTCCAACTCGCGTCGTTCATAATCGTCTGTGAGGCTTCCTCCGTGTTGAGACCCACTTTGGGCTATGACTGAAGACCTTCGGTATTAAGCCGAAGTCCATCGGCTCTGAGCTCAGAGTGGGGGGGGGGTCATGATAAGCAAGAAACAGAAGGCCACTTGGTTCAAAGGAACCTTCGTCGAAACCATCAAAGAGTGGCAGCGTGACTGGTTCTATGTCACTGAGCTACTTGCAAGCGGCCAGGCCGAAGTCCTAGCCTTATTAGTTGACCCTCTGAGGAGGCTGGATTCCTGGAAAAGGAAAGGCATACACTAGGGCAACTCCGAAGATGTGACCTTGCTGCAGCAGAAGATCCAGTTTCTGGCAGACAAGAAGAAGATCAAGCTGTGTGGACGTGGTAGACATCATGCTCCACTGCCGCATCTTGCCACTCCAACTTCAGGCGAGCCTGATGTGGGCTCACAAGCCTGAGGACGAGCCATTCGTGAAGCATTTCTTCCACGCATCCATGTCCGGGATGTGGATGGCACTTTTCAAGCCGTCCTAGAACGAATTCCCCGCAGAGGAGAAAGCCTGCGGCATTGACACTATGCACGATGCCAATGAGGTAATCCTAGCATAGAGCCTTAAATTCTCGCCTTATCTTTCGTGGACATATCTTGATCGAACTTTTTGGAACCTCTCCTCTCTTCCGTAGAAGTTGATCCCTGCTATTTCTTGAGCTTGCGTTGGTTTTTTCCTTGAAAAGGAAAGGGTGATGTAGCAAAGTAGAGATAAGTATTTCCCTCACTTGAGAACCAAGGTATCAATCCAGTAGGAGGAACACACAAGTCCCCAATAGTTGCACCTGCACAAACAAACGAATACTTGCACCCAATGCGATAAAGGGGTTGTGAATCGCTTCACGATTACTTGCAAGGATGAGATCTAATAGTGATGGATATAAAAGATAAGTAAAAGTGCGTAATTAAATTACATTAAATTAATTGCAGCAAGGCATTTTTGTGTTTTGATTTTGTAGATCTGAAAATAATATGATAAAAGATAGACCCGGGGGCCATAGTTTTCACTAGAGGCTTCTCTCTTGAAAGAAAGCATACAGTGGGTAAACAAATTACTGTTGAGCAATTGATAGAAAAGTGCATAGATGACGATATCCAAGGCAATGATCATGTATATAGGCATCATGTCCGAGACAAGTAGACCGACTCTTGCCTACATCTACTAATATTACTCCACACACCGTCCGCTATCCAGCATGCGTCTAGTGTATTAAGTTAACAAGAATAGAGAAACGCCTTAAGCAAGATGACATAATGTAGAGGGATAGATCCAATCAATGTGAACAAATCCCATCTTTTTATCCTTAATGAAAACAATACAAATACGTGTCCTGTCCCTTTCCGTCACTGGGATTGAGCACCGCAAGATTGAACCCATTACAAAGCACCTCTCCCATTGCAAGAAAAATCAATCTAGTTGGCCAAACCAAATCAATAGATCGGAGAGAAATACAAAACTATGTAAATCATGCATATAAGAGTTCAGAAAAGACTCAAATAATATGCATAGATAATCTGATCATAAACCCACAATTCATCAGATCTCAACAAACACACCACAAAAGAAGATTACATCGAATAGATCTCCAAGAACATCGAGGAGAACATTGTATTGAAGATCAAAGAGACAGAAGAAGCCATCTAGCTACTAGCCATGGGCCCGTAGGTCTATGTTAAACTACTCACACATCATTGGAAGGGCAGCAAGGTTGATGTAGAAGCCCTCCGTGATCGAATCCCCCTCTGGCAAAGTACCGAAAAAGGTCCCCAGATGGGATCTCATGAAGACAGAAACTTGCGGCGGCAGAAAAGTATTTTTGGTGTGCCCTCTGGTATTCGAGGAATATTAAGGTATTTATAGAAGAAGAATTAGGGTTATAAGTGCCATGAGGGCCCCACAAGCTTGGGGGCTCCCCACTGGGCGTGAACCCTGAGCTCGTCACCGCCTCATGGTCCTTCTGGCATCCTCACAAAGCTTCCAGGGTGTCTTGTGGTCCAAGAAAACTCATCAAACAATTTCGTTCCATTTGGTATTGATTTTCCATAAAGACAAATATAAGGGAAAAACAACAGCTGGCAGTGGGCACTAGGTTAATAGGTTAGTCCAAAAAATGTTATAAAATAGCATATAATGCATATAAAACATCCAAAACTGATAATATAATAGCATGGAACAATAAAAAAATTATAGATACGTTGGAGACATATCAATCCAAAGGCACAAAAAATGTTAAGTCCAACATTGTTGTCCAAGGAGGCGAGAACTCCCCATCCCATGACTCTCTTGGCCGAGGAACCATGCGTGGTTCCGGCTAAGGAGCTGAAGCAATCGAAGGGGGAGGCCGGCTGGCGCCTCCGGAAATTTCGGAGGCCTGGTCCGAGGACACCCATGTCTCCTCCACCCACGAGGAGGAGACAGAAGATGAAGAAGAGAATGCGGCCTCTCCGAAAAGGAAGAGAGAGGCATCTGAGGACCCCGTGGAGGTGGCACACCACCAGCCCCGCAGGAAACTATGCAAGGCCTCGTGCGTGCCGGTCAGCCAACGACCCGTGCTCGCTCAAGTGACCCTCTCCGACACTTGGAGGACGCCCTTGATCATCCACGTAGAATGAAGCCGGCACCTCGAAGGTATTCTTAAAAGAATGCTTTGAAGTCTGTTTATGGACCCTTGCATAGATGACTGATTATTGATTCATCCTTTGTAGCCCACAACGCGTCCAAATCAGCGAGTCCATGGAGCGTCCCATTCTCCCCTCTACCCTTGACGGGTTGGGGGAAGTGACATCACGCCTGACCCCCACCGCTGATAACACAGGGGCAGGCGTTGGTGATTCATTGGCCGAGGTCCGGTCCTTGGCCACTGAATACCATGGGGAAGAAATCCTCGTGGTTATGGAAGACGAGTTGGTCTGACGTGGATTGATGTAGGGTGGAACCCTATGGTGTCGATCTTTCAGGATTTGGATGGGAAATGGGGAAGAACGCAAAGAACACAAGAGGAAATCCCTCAAATAGACAAGACGCAATCACACATGTGCTAAATCCACATACACACAGAGAGATACACGATCCAAGGTCAACAAGGGGAGGATACAAACGGTAGCTAGTTCATCCCAATCCTTGGAGGAAAGAGGCCTTGAATCCTAGGAGGATCTTCCCATGAAGGGGTCTTGAATCCACTTGGGTATCTTCTCACATGGAGGCCTTGATCTCCATGGGAGTATGTAAGTGGATGAGCAAATTTAACCCTAGGAAAGGGTATTGAAGGAGGTCTATATATAGTGCTAGTACAAGTTGGGGCGAGTTCGAGGGATACATGGGCCGGAGGCCCGTTACACTATGCGCAGACAGGGCCAGATGTTCGGGCAGGGGGCAGAGGATGTCCGGGCGGAGGAGGCCTAGTTTCTGGTGCTCTCTGTGTAAGAGGTGTTGGGAAACATTGCATGGAAAACAAAAAAATTATACGCACACGCAAGATCTATCCATGGAGATGCATAGCAACGAGAGGGGAAAGTGTGTCTACGTACCCTCGTAGACCATAAGTGGAAGCATTTATTAATGTGGTTGATGTAGTCGATCTTCTTCGTGATCCAACCTATCAAGTGCCGAACGTATGACACCTCTGCGTTCAACACACGTTCAGCTCAGTTACGTCCTCGCCTTCTTGATCCAGCAAGATGGGTGAAGTAGTAGATGAGCTCCAGCAACAAGATGATACGTCCATTTTGCATCATGTTTTCTTACTGTTATTTACGATGTTTTTATCCATAATAATTCTTTTTGGAGTAATTTTAATGCCTTTTCTCTCATAATATGCAAGGTATACACAAAGAGGGAGAATTTCGACAGCTGGAAATCTGGACCTAGAAAAGCTACGACAGGCCACCTATTCTGCACAAATTCAAACAAGTTGAAACTTCACGAAGATTTTTTATCAAATATATGATAAATATTGGAGCAAATAACTACCAGAGGGGGCCACCAGGTGGGCACAACCCACCTGGGCGCGCCAGGGAGCCCACCTAGGAGCCCAGGCGCGCCCTGTTGGGTTGTGCTCACCCAGGCCCACCTTAGGTGCCCATCTTTTGGTATATAGGTTGTTTTGACCTAGAAAAAATAAGGGGAGGACTTTTGGGATGGAGCATCGCCGTCTCGAGGCAGAACTTGGGCATGAGCACTTTTGCCCTCCGGGGAAGCGATTCTGCCGGGGGAACTTCCCTCCCGGAGGGGGAAACCATTGTCATCATCATCACCAATAACTCTCCCATCTTGGGGAGGGCAATCTCCATCAACATCTTCAACAGCACCATCTCATCTCAAACCCTAGTTCATCTCTTGTGTTCAATCTTGTTACCGAAACTATAGATTGGTGCTTGTGGGTGACTAGTAGTGTTGATTACATCTTGTAGTTGATTACTATATGGTTTATTTGGTGGAAGATTATATGTTTAGATCCAATATGCTATTTAACACCCCTCTGATCTTGAGCATGATTATCATTTGTGAGTAGTTACTTTTGTTCTTGAGGTCATGGGAGAAATCATGTTGCAAGTAATCATGTGAACTTGATATGTGTTCAATATTTTGATAATATGTATGTTGTGATTCCCTTAGTGGTGTCATGTGAAAACCAACTACATGACACTTCACCATATTTGGGCCTAAGGGAACGCATTGTGGAGTATCAATTAGATGATGGGTTGCGAGAGTGACAGAAGTTTAAACCCCAGTTTATACACTATTCCGTAAGGGACCGATTGGATCCAAAAGTTTAATGCTATGGTTAGAATTTACTCTTAATACTTTTCTCGTATTTGTGGATGCTTGTGGGAGGGTTAATCATAAGTAGGAGGTTTGTTCAAGTAAGAATAGCACCTAAGCATCGGTCCACCCACATATCAAATTATCAAAGTACCGAACACAAATCAAACCAACATGGTGAAACTGAGTAGATGAAATTCCCGTGTACCCTCAAGAACGCTTTGCTTATCATAGGAGACCGTTTTGGCCTGCCCTTTGCCTCAAAAGGATTGGGCTATCTTTCTACACTTTTGTTACTACTAGCTCGTTACAAATTATCTTGCTATCAAACTACTCTGCTACTTACAATTCAGCACTTGCAGACATTATCTTGCTGAAAACCACTTGTCATTTCCTTCTGCTCCTCATTGGGTTCGACACTCTTACTTATCGAAAAGAGATACAATTGATCCCCTATACTTTTGGGTCATCAAGGCTATTTCCTGGCGCCGTTGCCGAGGAGTGAAGCGCCTATGGTAAGTGGAATTTGGTAAGGAAACATTTATATAGTGTGCTGAAATTTATTGTCACTTGTTACTATGAAAAACAATCCTTTGAGGGTTTTGTTCGGGGTATCTTCACCTCGAACGGAACCACAATTAGCCACTCTCAACCTACTACACCTACTGAAAATATTTAATATGAAATTCCTTCGGGTATGATAGAACAACTGCTAGGTAATCCTTATGCAGGAGATGGAACCGAACATCTTGATATGCACTTGATATGTGTAGAACAAATTTGTGGATTGTTCAAGCTTGCAGATTTACCCGAAGATGAAGTTATGAAAAAGGTTTTCCATTTATCTTTGAAGGGAAAAGCATTGGCATGGTACATGCTATGCGATGATATTTGATCTTGGAATTGGAATCATTTGAAATTGGAGTTCCATCAAAAAAATTATCCTATGCATCTAGTTCATCGTGATTGGAATTATATATATAATGTTTGGTCTCATGAAGGAGAAAGTATCACTCTAGCTTGGGGAAGGCTTAGGTCAATGTTATATTCATGCCCCAATCATGAGCTCTCAAGAGAAATTATTATCCAGAACTTTTATAATTGGCTTTCTCGTAATGATCAAACCATGCTTGATACCTCTTGTGCTAGTTCTTTTATGAAGAAGACTATTGAATTCCGGTGGGATCTTTTGGAAACAATTAAACACAACTCTGAAGATTGGGAACTCGACGAAGGTAAAGAGTCAGGTATTAAACTTAAGTATGATTGTGTTAAATCTTTTATGGATATCGATGCTTTTCAAAAGTTTAGCACTAAATATGGACTTGGCTCTGAGATAGTAGCCTCCTTTTGTGAATCGTTTGCTACTCATGTTGATCTCCCTAAAGATAAATGGTTTAAATATCACCCACCTATTAAAGAAGAAATTAAAGAACCGGTACCAGTTAAAGAAGAAACTATACTTTACAATGTTGATTCAGCTGTTCCTTCTGCTTATATTGAGAAACCACCTTTCCCTGTCAGGGTAAGGGAACCTGCTAAAGTTTGAACTATGGTCAACAAAAGCTATATTAGAACACCTAAACCTGATGAACAAATTAAATTAGAACATAGTATTGCTATGGTTAAGGATATCTTGGAAGAAAATGTAGATGGGCATGTTATTTACTTCTGTGAAGAAGCTGCTAGAATTGCCAAACCTGATAAAAAGGATAAACATAGACCTGTTATTGGCATGCCCGTCATCTCAGTTAAAATAGGAGATCATTGTTATCATGGTTTATGTGACATAGGTGCTAGTGTGAGTGTTATTCCTTACACCTTATATCAAGAAATTATGAATGACATAGCACCCGCAGAGATAGAAGACATAGATGTTACTATTAAACTTGCTAATAGAGACACTATATCACCAATTGGGATTGTTAGATATGTTGAAGTTTTGTGTTGGAAAATAAAATATCCTACTAATTTTCTTGTTCTTGGTTCTCCACATGAGGACTTTTGTCCCATTATCTTTGGTAGACCTTTCTTGAACACCGTTAATGCTAGAATAGATTGTGAGGAACAAACTGTCGGTGTTAGTTTTGGTGATGAGTCTCATGAGTTTAATTTTTCCAAGTTTAGTAGAAAGCTTCATGAAAAAGAATTGCCTGGTAAGGATGAATTAATTGGTCTTGCTTCTATTGTTGTACCACCTACTGATCCTTTAGAACAATATTTGCTAGACCATGAAAATGATTTACTTATGCATGAAAGAAATGAAATAGATAAGATTTTCTTTGAACAACGTCCTCTGCTTAAACACAATTTGCCTATTGATACTCTAGGAGGTCCTCCTCCACCTAAAGGTGATCCCGTGTTTGAATTAAAACAATTGCCAGACACTTTGAAATATGGTTATCTTGATGAAAAGAAGATATATTCTGTTATTATCAGTGCTAACCTTTCAGAACATGAAGAAAAAAGATTATTCAGAGTTGTAAGGAAGCATTAGTCCCACTCTATGTCATTTCTTTCATGCATAAGTAAATCATTTTCAAAGTTGAAAAGAAGATATACTCTTGATGATTTAAAGGGCATTAGTCCCACTCTATGTCAGCACAAAATTAATATGGAATCTGGTGTTAAACCCGTTGTTGATCACCAACGTCGGTTAAATCTGAAGATGAAAGAAGTGGTAAGAATGGAAATATTAAAACTTCTGGAAGTAGGTATAATCTATCCTATAGCTGATAGTATATGGGTGAGTCATGTTCGTTGTGTCCCTAAGAAAGGACGTATAACTGTTGTTCCTAATGATAAGAATGAACTTATTCCACAAAGAATTGTTACAGGCTATAGAATGGTAATTGATTTTAGAAAATTAAACAAAGCAACTAGAAAAGATCATTACCCTCTGCCTTTTATTGATCAAATGCTTGAAAGATTGTCTAAGCACACACATTTTTACTTCCTTGATGGATATTCTGGTTTTTCACAAATACCTGTTTCTCAACCTGATCAAGAAAAGACCACTTTTACTTGTCCCTTTGGAACCTATGCTTATAGACGTATGCCTTTCAGTTTATGTAATGCACCTGTTACTTTTCAAAGATGTATGAGTGCTATATTCTCTGACTTTTGTCAAAAGATTGTTGAGGTTTTCATGGATGACTTCTCTGTTTATGGGAAGTCTTTTCATGATTGTTTAAGCAATCTTGATCGAGTTCTGCAGAGATGTGAACAAACAAATCTTGTCTTGAATTGGGAGAAGTGCCACTTTATGGTTAATGAAGGCATTGTCTTGGGTCATAAAATTTCTGAAAGAGGTATTGAAGTGGACAAAGCTAAGGTTGATGCAATTGAGAAAATGACATGCCCTAAAGATATAAAAGGTATTCGTAGTTACTTAGGTCATGCTTGTTTCTATAGGAGATTTATCAAAGACTTCTATAAAATTTATAGGCCTCTTACGAATCTTTTGCAGAAGGATATTCCTTTTGTTTTTGATGATGATTGTTTAGAAACCTTTGAAACACTCAAGAAAGCCTTAAATTCTACACCTATTGTTCAACCACCTGATTGGAACTTGCCTTTTGAAATTATGTGTGATGCTAGTGAATATGTTGTTGGTGTTGTTCTAGGATAAAGAGTTGATAAGAAACTGAATGTTATTCATTATGCTAGTAAAGCTCTAGACAGTGCTCAACGAAATTATGCTACTACTGAAAAATAACTCTTAGCAGTGGTGTTTGCTTGCAATAAATTTAGACCTTATATTGTTGATTCCAAAGTAATTGTTCACACCAATCATGCTGCTATTAAATATCTTATGGAAAAGAAAGATGCTAAACCTAGACTTATTCGATGGGTTCTCTTGTTACAAGAATTTGATTTACATATCATTGATAGAAAAGGAGCTGAGAACCCCGTAGCTGATAATTTATCTAGGCTTGATAATTTTCCTAATGACCCACTGATACGTCTCCGTCGTATCTATAATTTTTGATTGTTCCATGCCAATATTATTCAACTTTCATATACTTTTTGGCAACTTTTTATATTATTTTTGGGACTAACATATTGATCCAGTGCCCAGTGCCAGTTCCTGTCTGTTGCATGTTTTTGGTTTCGCAGAATATCCATATCAAACGGAGTCCAAAGGGGATAAAAACGGGCAGAGGTTATTTTTGGAAAATATGGAAATTTAGGAAGGAAAATCAACGCGAACCAGTGCCCGAGGTGGTCACGAGGCAGGGGGCGCCCCCCCCCCCCTTAGGGCGCGCCCCCTACCCTCGTGAGCCCACCGTAAGGCGGTTGACGCTCTTCTCTTGCCGCAAGAAAGCTAATATTCGGAAAAAAAATCACGGCGAAGGTTTCAGGCCAATCGGAGTTACGGATCTCCATATATATATGAAACGGTGAAACAGAGCCAGAACAGAACGCAGAACCAGAGAGAAACAGAGAGATAGATCCAATCTCGGAGGGGCTCTCGCCCCTCCCATGCCATGGAGGCCAAGGACCAGAGGGGAAACCCTTCTCCCATCTAGGGAGGAGGTCAAGGAAGAAGAGGAAGAAGGGGGCCCCTCTCCCCCTCTCCTCCGGTGGCGCCGGAACGCCGCCGTGGCCATCATCATCATCACCGCGATCTTCACCAACACCTCCGCCATCTTCACCAACATCTCCATCACCTTCCCCCCTCTATCTACATCGGTCCACTCTCCCGCAACCCGCTGTACCCTCTACTTGAACATGGTGCTTTATGCTTCATATTATTATCCAATGATGTGTTGCCATCCTATGATGTCTGAGTAGATTTTCGTTGTCCTATCGGTGGTTGATGAATTGCTATGATTGATTTAATTTGCTTGTGGTTATGTTGCTGTCCTTTGGTGCCCATCATATGAGCGCGCGCGTGGATCACACCATAGGGTTAGTTGTATGTTGATAGGACTATGTATTGGAGGGCAAGAGTGACAGAAGCTTCAACCTAGCATAGAAATTGATGCATACGGGATTGAAGGGGGACCAATATATCTTAATGCTATGGTTGGGTTTTACCTTAATGAACATTAGTAGTTGCGGATGCTTGCTAATAGTTCCAATCATAAGTGCATAGAATTCCAAGTAAGGGATGACATGCTAGCAGTGGCCTCTCCCACATAATACTTGCTATCGGTCTAGTAAAGTAGTCAATTGCTTAGGGGCAATTTCGCAACTCCTACCACCACTTTTCCACACTCGCTATATTTACTTTATCGTTTCTTTATCTAAACAGCCCCTACTTTTTATTTACGTACTCTTTATTATCTTGTAAACCTATCCAACAACACCTACAAAGTACTTCTAGTTTCATACTTGTTCTAGGTAAAGCGAACGTCAAGCGTGCATAGAGTTGTATCGGTGGTCGATAGAACTTGAGGGAATATTTGTTCTACCTTTAGCTCCTCGTTGGGTTCGACACTCTTACTTATCGAAAACTATTGCGATCCCCTATACTTGTGGGTTGTCAAGACCTTTTTCTGGCGCCGTTACCGGGGAGCAATAGCATGGGGTGAATATTCTCGTGTGTGCTTGTTTGCTTTATCACTAAGTAATTTTTATTTGTTGTTCTTAGTTGTTTTCTATCTTTAGTTATGGGTAGGAAACGCAAAATACCAAAAAAATTAGTTGTACCTACTGAACCAATGGTTGAAGAACCAATCAAAATCTATCACACTGCTGAAGCTTATTACTTGGATCATCTTCGATCCCTATGTGCTCGTGCTGAAACCCCAACTAGCTTAGTTGAGGGCAAATCTTTAGATGAGCATACTTGTTATGTGCGACACCGTATATCTGAAAAAAGGGAAACTATTATGGGGTCAAATTCAACGTTTGCAATGCTATGCTTGGAATTTATGTGAAATATATGATTTTACTTGTTGTTCTGAAAACCCTAAGAAACACCTTCCCTATCAATGTGAGTTTAGTAATAATGGAATCGTATCTTCGTATGCTAAGGGTGTTTATAATTACTATGATGTTCAACAAATTGAAGAATTTGTTGCTTTTAAGGGTGCTTCTGAAATTGCTTCTTTGATTGAAAAGTATGATGCTACTCTTCACAAATCTGAAAATTTTGCCATACTTGAATATTGTTATGAGAATTATGCTTCTAATGCTTATGTTAAATTATATATTGAGGACTACTCCGCTGTCCAAGAAGAGATTAATATTTTGCAGGAGTCTATGGAAGAAGAAATTGATGAAACTGTGAGCTCATTGGATGAAAAAGATGAGGAGGAGAGCGAAGAACAAAAGGAGGAAGAGCGGATTGATCACCCGTGCCCACCTTCTAATGAGAGTAACTCTTCAACTCATACATTGTTTAATTCCCCTTCGTGCTTACCGAAGGATGATTGCTATGATGACTGTTATGATCCCTATGATTCTTTTGAAATATCCCTTTTTGATGATGCTTGCTATGCTTATGGCCAAGATGCCAATATGAATTATGCTTATGGAGATGAACTTGCTATAGTTCCTTATGTTAAACATGAAATTGTTGCTATTACACCCACGCATGATAGTCCTATTATCTTTTTGAATTATCCCGATTATACTATATCGGAGAAGTTTGCACTTATTAAGGATTATATTGATGGGTTGCCTTTTACCGTTGCACATGATGATTTCGATAAATATAATATGCATGTGCTTGCTGCTCCTACTTGCAATTATTATGAGAGAGGAACTATATCTCCACCTCTCTATGTTTCCAACATGATAAAATTGCAAGAAACTGTTTATACTATGCATTGGCCTTTACTAGGTATGCATGAATTGTTCTTTTATGACATGCTGATGCATAGGAAGAGAGTTAGACTTCGTCATTGCTTGATATATGTTGCTTTGTGCTCACTACTAAATTACAAATCATTGTTAATTAAAATTGGCTTTGATATACCTTGGGATCCAGGTGGATTCACTACTTGAGCACTATATGCCTAGCTTAATGGCTTTAAAGAAAGCGCTGCCAGGGAGACAACCCGGAAGTTTTAGAGAGTCACTTATTTCTGTTGAGTTCTTTCATATAGTTTAAAAACAACAAAAATAAAGAGGGGAACCCAAAACTTTTCAAAAAAGAAAAGTGAAAGTGAGAGAGACGAACATTGTGAAAGTGGAGGACGTCCTTGAACTTTGTTCATGCCCATGGGAACTTTGTGAATCTTAATTATAGAAACTTTTCAACAAAAATAATTATCCCATTTTACAATTCCATTGTATTATAAAAATAATGTGCCAAGGTTTGCCTTTAGGACGTTTACATTTGCTTGATGGTTTGTACGGTGCAGGACAGAAACTTTGGCTGTAGTGCGCGATTTTACATTGTTAACTGGAATGTCAAATGGTTCTGATTCTTTTTGAAATGTCTTACTACTCAAATTGTTTATTTTTCCTAATTTTGGTAGAATTTTTCAAGTATCAGAAGTATGGTGAATGTTCAGATTATTACAGACTGTTCTGTTTTAGACAGATTCTGTTTTTGATGCATAGTTTGCTTGTTTTGATGAAACTATCAATTTATATCAGTGGATTAAGCCATGAAAAAGTTATATTACAGTAGACACAATGCAAAAACAAAATATGAATTGGTTTGCAACAGTAATTATAGTGGTGATTTGCTTTATTATACTAACGGATCTTACCGGGTTTTCTGTTGAAGTTTTGTGTGGATGAAGTGTTCGATGATTGAGAAGGTCTCGATGTGAGAAGAAGGAAGAGAGGCAAGAGCTCAAGCTTGGGGATGCCCGAGGCACCCCAAGTAAATATTCAAGGAGAGTCAAGCGTCTAAGCTTGGGGATGCTGGGGAGGCATCCCCTCTTTCTTCAACAAGTATCGGTATGTTTTCGGATTCGTTTCGTTCATGCGATATGTGCAATCTTGGAGCGTCTTTGCTTTAGTTTTCATATTTCCTTTTTGCACCATGATGATATGAGATAATACTTGGTTGATTTATAGAATGCTCTTTGCACTTCACTTATATTCTTTGAGTATGGCTTTATAGAATGCTTCATGTGCTTCACTTATATCATTTGAAGTTTGGATTGCCTGTTTCTCTTCACTTAGACAACCGCCATTTAGAGAATGCTCTTTTCCTTCACTTATACTTGTTAGAGAATGGGCATATCTTTTGTAGAAAGAATTAAACTCTCTTGCTTCACTTATATCTGTTTAGAGAGATGACAGGAATTGGTCATTCACATGGTTAGTCATAAAATCCTACATAAAACTTGTAGATCACTGAATATGATATGTTTGATTCCTTGCAATAGTTTTGCGATATAAAGATGGTGAAATTAGAGTCATGCTAGTGGGTAGTTGTGGATTGTAGAAATACTTGTGTTGAGGTTTGCGATTCCCGTAGCATGCACGTATGGTGAACCGTTATGTAACAAAGTCGGAGCATGATTTATTTATTGATTGTCTTCCTTATGAGTGGCGGTCGGGGACAAGCGATGGTCTTTTCCTACCAATCTATCCCCCTAGGAGCATGCACGTAGTACTTTGTTTCGATAACTAATAGATTTTTGCAATAAGTATGTGAGTTCTTTATGACTAGTGTTGAGTCCATGGACTATACGCACTCTCACCCTTCCACCATTGCTAGCCTCTCTAGTATCGCGCAACTTTCGCCGGTACCATAAACCCACCATATACCTTCCTCAAAACAGCCACCATACCTACCTATCATGGCATTTCCATAGCCATTCCGAGATATATTGCCATGCAACTTCCATCATCATCATATACATGACTTGAGCATTCATTGTCATATTGCTTTGCATGATCGTAAGATAGCTAGCATGATGTTTTCATGGCTTGTCCGTTTTTTGATGTCATTGCTATGCTAGATCATTGCACATCCCGGTACACCGACGGAGGCATCCATATAGAGTCATACTTTGTTCTAGACATTGAGTTGTAATATTGAGTTGTAAGTAAATAAAAGTGTGATGATCATCATTATTAGAGCATTGCCCCAGTGAGGAAAGGATGATGGAGACTATGATTCCCCCATAAGTCGGGATGAGACTCCGGACTTTACAAAAAGATAAAAGAGGCCAAAGAAGCCCAAATAAAAAAAGGAGGCCAAAGAAGCCCACCAAAAAAATAAAAAATGAGAGAAAAAGAGAGAAGGGGCAGTGCTACTATCCTTTTTCCACACTTGTGCTTCAAAGTAGCACCGTGTTCTTCATATAGAGAGTCTCTTGAGTTATCACTTTCATATACTAGTGGGAATTTTCATTATAGAACTTGGCTTGTATATTCCGATGATGGGCTTCCTCAAATGCCCGAGGTCTTCATGAGCAAGCAAGTTGGATACACACCCACTTAGTTTCAGTTAGAGCTTTCATACACTTATAGCTCTAGTGCATCCGTTGCATGGCAATCCCTACTCATTCACATTGATATCTATTGATGGCATCTCCATAGCCCGTTGATACGCCTAGTTGATGTGAGACTATCTTCTCCTTTTTGTCTCCTCCACCATCATATTCTATTCCACCTATAGTGCTATGTCCATGGCTCACGCTCATGTATTGCGTGAAAGTTGAAAAGGTTTGAGAACGTCAAAAGTATGAAACAATTGCTTGGCTTGTCATTGGGGTTGTGCATGATTTGAATATTTTGTGTGGTGAAGATGGAGCATAGCCAGACTATATGATTTTGTAGGGATAACTTTCTTTGGCCATGTTATTTTGAAAATACATGATTGCTTTATTAGTATGATTGAAGTATTATTGTCTTAATGTCAAAGGATAGACTATTGCTTTGAATCACTCATGTCTTAATATTCATGCCATGATTAGACATATGATCAAGATTATGCTAGGTAGAATTCCACATCAAAAATTATCTTTTTTATCATTTACCTACTCGAGGACGAGCAGGAATTAAGCTTGGGGATGCTGATACGTCTCCGTCGTATCAATAATTTTTGATTGTTCCATGCCAATATTAGTCAACTTTCATATACTTTTTGGCAACTTTTTATATTATTTTTGGGACTAACATATTGATCCAGTGCCAGTTCCTGTCTGTTGCATGTTTTTGGTTTCGCAGAATATCCATATCAAACGGAGTCCAAACGGGATAAAAACGGACGAAGCTTATTTTTGGAAAATATGGAAAATTCGGAAGGAAAATCAATGCGAACCAGTGCCCGAGGTGGAAACGAGGCAGGGGCGCCCCCCCCCCTAGGGCGCGCCCCCTACCCTCGTGAGCCCACTGTAAGGCGGTTGACGCTCTTCTTTTGCCATAGAAAGCTAATATTCGGGAAAAAACAGGCTAATCGGAGTTACGGATCTCCATATATATACGAAACGTGAAACAGAGCCAGAACAGAACGCAGAACCAGAGAGAAACAGAGAGATAGATCCAATCTCAGAGGGGCTCTCGCCCCTCCCATGCGATGGAGGCCAAGGACCAGAGGGGAAACCCTTCTCCCATCTAAGGAGGAGGTCAAGGAAGAAGAGGAAGAAGGGGGCCCCTCTCCCCTCTCCTCCGGTGGCGCCGAAACGCCGCCGTGGCCATCATCATCATCACCGCGATCTTCACCAATACCTCCGCCATCTTCACCAACATCTCCATCACCTTCCCTCCTCTATCTACAGCGGTCCACTCTCCCGCAACCCGCTGTACCCTCTACTTGAACATGGTGCTTTATGCTTCATATTATTATCCAATGATGTGTTGCCATCCTATGATGTCTGAGTAGATCTTCGTTGTCCTATCGGTGGTTGATGAATTGCTATGATTGATTTAATTTGCTTGTGGTTATGTTGCTGTCCTTTGGTGCCCATCATATGATAGCGCGTGTGGATCACACCATAGGGTTAGTTGTATGTTGATAGGACTATCTATTGGAGGGCAAGAGTGACAGAAGCTTCAACCTAGCATAGAAATTGATGCATACGGGATTGAAGGGGGACCAATATATCTTAATGCTATGGTTGGGTTTTACCTTAATGAACATTAGTAGTTGTGGATGCTTGCTAATAGTTCCAATCATAAGTGCATAGAATTCCAAGTAAGGGATGACATGCTAGCAGTGGCCTCTCCCACATAATACTTGCTATCGGTCTAGTAAAGTAGTCAATTGCTTAGGGGCAATTTCGCAACTCCTACCACCACTTTTCCACACTCGCTATATTTACTTTATCGTTTCTTTATCTAAACAGCCCCTACTTTTTATTTACGTACTCTTTATTATCTTGCAAACCTATCCAAAAACACCTACAAAGTACTTCTAGTTTCATACTTGTTCTAGGTAAAGCGAACGTCAAGCGTGCGTAGAGTTGTATCGGTGGTCGATAGAATTTGAGGGAATATTTGTTCTACCTTTAGCTCCTCGTTGGGTTCGACACTCTTACTTATCGAAAATTGTTGCGATCCCTGTGGGTTATCACCCACTACCTATTGATGATAGTTTTCCTGATGAGCAGTTAGCTGCAATAAATGTTGCTAATAATACTCCTTGGTATGGTGATTATGCTAATTACATTGTTGTTAAATATTTACCACCTAGCTTTATACCAACAAAATAAAAAATCTTCTATGATTTAAGACATTACTTTTGGGATGACCCACATCTTTATAAAGGAGTAGATGGTATTATTAGACGTTGTGTACCTGAGCATGAACATGGACAAATCCTACGAAAATGTCACTCTGAAGCTTATGGAGGACATCATGCCGGAGATAGAACTGCTCACAAGGTATTGCAATCTATATTTTATTGGCCTACTCTCTTCAAGGACGCCTGTAAGTTCGTCTTATCTTGTGATGAATGTCAAAGAATATGTAATATCGGTAAGTGTCAAGAAATGCCTATGAACTATTCACTTGCTATTGAACCATTTGATGTTTGGGGATTTGATTGCATGGGACCTTTTCCTTCCTCTAATGGATATACACATATTTTTATTGATGTTGGTTATGTTACTAAATGGGTAGAAGCTATTCCAACCAGTAGTGTTGATCACAACACCTCTATTAAAATGCTTAAGGAAGTTATTTTCCCAAGGTTTGGAATCCCTAGATATTTAATGACTGATGGTGGTTCACACTTTATTCATGGTGATGCTTGCCAAGTATGATGTTAACCATAGAATTGCATCACCTTATCATCATCAGTCTAGTGGTCAAGTTGAACTTGGCAATAGAGAAATAAAATTAATTTTGCAAAAGACTGTCAACAGGTCCAGGAAGAATTGGTCTAAGAAATTAGAGGATGCACTTTGGGCTTATAGAACAGCATATAAAAATCCTATGGGTATGTCTCCTTATGAAATGGTTTATGGAAAAGCTTGTCATTTGCCTCTTGAGTTAGAACATAAAGCATATTGGGCCATCAAAGAGATCAACTATGATTTTAAACTTGTTGGTGAAAAGAGGTTATTTGATATTAGTTCTTTAGATGAATGGAGAACCCAAGCTTATGAAAATGCAAAATTATTCAAAAAAAAGTTAAAAGATGGCATGACAAAAGAATCCAAAAGTGTGAGTTTAAAGTCGGAGAATATGTTCTTTTGTACAACTCTCATTTCAGATTCTTTGCAGGAAAAATCCTCTCAAAATGGGAAGGCCCCTACGTTATCGAGGAGGTTTATCGGTCTGGAGCCATCAAAATAAATAATGCTGAAGGTACTAACCTAAAGGTTGTCAATGGGCAACGAATAAAACATTATATCTCAGGTACGCCCATTAATGTTGAAAGTAATATTATCCAAACTTTGACACTGGAAGAACACATAAAAGATTCCTTCCCGAACACTCCAGAATCGTGAAAATAAGGAGGTATGTGATACGGTGAGTAAACAGACTCCGAAAAATCAGCAAAAAAAATTGTCAGTTTTGTAATATTTAGAAAAATAGGAACATAAGAAACTTCCAGGAAGCATACCTGGTGGGCACAAGACACCAGGGCACGTTAGGCTTGCCTGACGCACCCAGGTGGGTTGCGCCCACCTGAGACACCTTCCGGACTCCGTTTTTCTACAGATTGCTTGTCCCCCAAGATAAATATATATATATATACTTCCCGAACATGTTAACCACCGTATCGTGGAGAAATCTTCTGTTCTCTTTTCTTGCTGTTTTTGGTCAGATCTGTCGAGCCAGGCATCATGTCTTCCTCACCCTCCAACAACGGAGAAGAAGACGCAGAGGTATTTCGGGAGGATCTAAGGAGAGAGGAAGCTGAATAAGTTGCTATGGAGGAAGAGGAGGAAAATCCTTTTGGGGTTCACTCTCCGGCTTCCGAAAGAGGGACATTGGCTAGCATCTCCACTCATCTGAATCCTCATCAAGCTATGATACCATCAAATAATCAAGAGAGCCTCGAAGTGCAAGAAGAAACCCCACCAAGAAGGACTTTACACAGGTTACATCGTAACAATTTTTGCAATTTGATTCATAACTATGGGTTCGAGAATACTCCTCGTAGGCACATATCGTCCGATTGGGACATATCTCACCCAAGAGAAAACAGTGCAGGAATAAACCCTTGGGGCCCAGCAAATAAACACATAATGGTATAAGTGAAGAAAAATGGTGACCTAATTCATCAAGCCCTTCGGGAGATCCAAGGCTTGAAGGATCTGCTCATGGTTATATTGGAAACTACCACTTCATCACCACCACCTTCTTCTTCATCACCGAAAGAGAATTGAGTATCGGGTATGGGCACTCCCCTTGGCTTCCGCCAAGCTTGGGGGAGGTGCCCCGGTATCGTATCACCGCACTATCATTTTGCCTTTACTTATTTTAGTTCGATTTTTTGCTTTAGATGAATAAACGTTTAGTTTGATCCTTTCTTCTTTGAGAGTTTGCTTAGTGATCTATCCTTGTAATCGTGTGCAAGATATATAATAAAGTTTAGTTTGAGTTTTTGCTTTCTTTACTTTCATGTTGCAAATAAAAGAAAAAGAGAAAGGAAATAAATCAAAAAGATCATATACTAATCTTATGGTAGGTGATGACACCACATAAAGAAAAGTATAAGTAGAAAAGTTTATTAGAGATTGACAAACATAGCATTAGTCAATGATGCAACTCATGAAAGAATTAATAAGGGAAGAGAAGATTCACATATAAATATACTATCCTAGAAACCTTTTGTGATTGTGAGCCCTCGTCAAAATATTATATGCCAAAATTGTTGACGTTGGACAAGGAAGACAATGTAATGGTTTATGTTTGTCTATATTCACACAGAAGTCATATTGTCATAGATCCTTTAACATGTGGTTCTTGCCCCTATCTTTGCTAGCTAAAAATTTCGCACTAAGTAGAGATACTACTTATGCATACAAAAAACCTTAAACCCAAATCTTATTTTCAAGTGTCCACCATACCTACCTAGGGTTGAGCAAGATCAAGTTGTCATCGGTGCAAAAAGGCAATAAAAATTGCTTCTAAAAGTGTGAGATCATTTAGTGTAAGAGAAAATTGAGCATTGCACGAACTTGTGATGGTGAATAATAAAAGCAACAGACTGCATAATAAAGGTTGCTATCACAAGGGGTAATGCAACGTGACGTTCTTTTGCACTAAGGGGTTGAGTATACAAATAAATAAGCGCATGGCAACCTCTGCTTCCCTCTGCAAAGGGCCTATCTTTTACTTTTATGTATTAACTTTTATGCAAAGAGTCAAAGTTTTCCTTCTATTCCTTTTTATTTTTCTCCTTTGGCAAGCATCATGTGATGAGGAAAGATCTAGGCACATATGTCCAGTTGAATATAGATAGCATGAGTTATTATTGCTGACATCACCCTTGAGGTGAATACGTTGGGAGGCGAAACTATAAGCCCCTATCTTTCTATGTGTCCGGTTGAAACATTTTGCTCATGTGTACGCGGTGAGTGTTAGCAATCATATAAGACTATATGATGGTTGAGTATGTGGACTTGCCCAAAGGCTCCGATACGTGACCCTTCCTGAAAATATGATGAATTGTAGTTGCAAAGTTGACTGAGAACATAGTTTGTTGGTTTTTAATAGAGTTTTTGCTTTATACTTCAATAGTGTGATGAATTGTCACTTATTCATGAGAAGTATATGACAAAAGTTCTATGATAAGAGTCCTATGTTTAAGTTTGTTGCTGTTATAAAAATCTACATGATGCTTCTATGTTCGTATTTTGTTTTTATCGACACCTCTCTCTCTCTCTAAGCATGTGGACATGTTTTTCGATTTCGGTTTTCGCTTGAGGACAAGCGAGGTCTAAGCTTGGGGGAGTTGATACGTCCATTTTGCATCATGTTTTCTTACTGTTATTTATGATGTTTTTATCCATAATAATGCCTTTTGGAGTAATTCTAATGCCTTTTCTCTCATAATATGCAATGTATACACAAAGAGGGAGAATTCCGGTAGCCGAAAATTTGGACCTGGAAAAGCTACGTCAGGCCACCTATTCTGCACAACTCCAAACAAGCTGAAACTTCATGAAGATTTTTTATCAGATATATGATGAATATTGGAGCAAATAACTACCAGAGGGGGCCCACCAGGTGGGCACAACCCACCTGGGCGCGCCAGGGAGCCCAGGCGTGCCCTGGTGGGCTGTGCTCACCCAGGCCCACCTTCGGTGCCCATATTCTGGTATATAGGTCGTTTTGACCTAGAAAAAATAAGGGGAGGACTTTCGGGACGGAGCGCCACTGTCTCGGGGCGGAACTTGGGCAGGAGCACTTTTGCCCTCCGGCGGAGCGATTCCGTCGGGAGAACTTCCCTCCCGGAGGGGGAAATCATCGTCATCATCATCACCAACAACTCTCCCATCTTGGGGAGGGCAATCTCCATCAACATCTTCAACAGCACCATCTCATCTCAAACCCCAATTCATCTCTTGTGTTCAGTCTTGTTACCGGAACTATAGATTGGTGCTTGTGGGTGACTAGTAGTGTTGATTACATCTTGTAGTTGATTACTATATGGTTTATTTGGTGGAATATTGTATGTTCAGATCCAATATGCTATTTAATACCCCTCTGATCTTGAGCATGATTATCATTTGTGAATAGTTACTTTTGTTCTTGAGGTCACGGGAGAAATCATGTTGCAAGTAATCATGTGAACTTGATATGTGTTCAATATTGTTATAGTATGTATGTTGTGATTCCCTTAGTGGTGTCATCTGAACGTCGACTACATGACACTTCACCATATTTGGGCCTAATGGAATGAATTGTGGAGTAGCAATTAGATGATGGGTTGCGAGAGTGACAGAAGCTTAAACCCCAGTTTATGCGTTATTCCGTAAGGGACCGACTGGATCCAAAAGTTTAGTGCTATGGTTAGAATTTATTCTTAATACTTTTCTCATAGTTGCGGATGTTTGCGGGAGGGTTAATCATAAGTAGGAGGTTTGTTCAAGTAATAACAACACCTAAGCACCGGTCCACTCACATACCAAATTATCAATATACCGAACACAAATCAAACCAACATGGTGAAAGTGACTAGATGAAATTCCCGTGTACCCTCAAGAACGCTTTGTTTATCATAAGAGACCGTTTTGGCCTATCCTTTGCCTCAAAAGGATTGGGCTATCTTGCTGCACTTTTGTTACTACTATTGTTACTTGCTCGTTACAAATTATCTTGTTATCAAACAACTCTGATACTTACAATTTCAGCACTTGCAGCATTGCCTTGCTGAAAACCACTTGTAATTTCCTTCTGCTTCTCGTTGGGTTTGACACTCTTATCAAAAAGAGCTACAATTAATCCCCTATACTTGTGGGTCATCACACGACGGCGTGGTGACGGTGATGGTGATGCTATCTCTGCAGGGCTTCACCTAAGCACTACGAAAAAATGATTGAGGGACAAAATGTGGGGAGGGGCGCCGCACACGGCTAATACAATGTTATGTCCCTTGTGTGGCGCCCCCTCCCACATATATATAGGTGGGGAGAGGAGATGCAGCCAGGTGCACCACAAAGGTGGTCGGCCAGCCCTAGGGCTCCTGCCCTGGCCTGCGTCCCCCTGCCATCATTCCCCTAAGGGGAAAGGAAATAGGAGGAGAGGGGAGGAAGGAGGAGGCCTACTCCCTTCTTTCCTTCTCTCCCCTAGGGCCGGCTGCCATAGAGGGGCGCACCAGCTCCTTGTGGGCTGGTGTGCTCCCTTCTCTTGGCCCATATGGCCCATAGACCTCCCGGGGCTTACCAGAACCCCTTCTGGTGACCCGATGACTACCCGGTACGCCCCAAAACTCTTCCAGCGTCCAAATAGTATCGTCTATATATCAATCTTTACATCCGAACCATTCTGGAGCTCCTCGTCATGTCCGTGATCTCATCCGGGACTCCGAACAACATTCGGTCACCAAATCACATAACTCATATAACACTATATCGTCAACGAACATTAAGCGTGCAGACCCTACGGGTTCGAGAACTATGTAGACATGACCAAGACACCTCTCCTGTCAATAACCAAAAGCGGAACCTGGATGCCCATATTGGCTCCTACATATTCTACGGAGATCTTTATCGGTCGAACCGTTATGACCACATACGTAATTCCCTTTGTCCATCGATATGTTACTTGCCCGAGATTCGATCATCGGTATCTTCATACCTAGTTCAATCTTGTTACCGACAAGTCTCTTTAATCGTTCCGTAATACATCATCTCGTAACTAACTCCTTAGTCACTTTGCTTGCAAGGCTATGATGATTATTACCGAGAGGGCCCAGAGATACCTCTCCGATACTCGGAGTGAAAAATCCTAATCTCGATCTATGCCAACTCAACAAACACCTTCGGAGATACCTGTAGAGCATCTTTATGATCACCCAGTTACGTCGTGACGTTTGAGAGCACACTAGGTATTCCTACGGTATCCGGGAGTTACATAATCTCATAGTCGAAGGAATATGTATTTGACATTAAGAAAGCAATAGCAATAAACTGAACGATCAAATGCTAAGCTAACAGATGGGTCTTGTCCATCACATCATTCTCCTAATGATGTGATCCCGTTATCAAATGACAACTCGTGTCTATGGTTAGGAAACTTTAACCATCTTTGATCAAGGAGCTAGTCTAGTAGAGGCTCACTAGGGACATGGTATTTGTTTATGTATCCACACATGTATTTAAGTTTTCGGTCGATACAATTCTAGCAATAATCAACCTTTATCATGATTTAGGAAATATAATAATAACCATTTTATTATTGCCTCTAGGGCATATTTCCATCAAGAGGGGGTGGATTTCCGGGCGGGGTCCGGAATGTCCGGTGCTTGTAGGTGTTCAGTGTCTGGGTTGCTACTCTGGTTGAGGCCTCCAAGGGTCGGATCTCCGGGCCAGGGGCCGGATCTCCGGGTCCTGTAACATCTTGACGGTTCTCCTTGTTGAGTCTCGACATCCTTGCACTTGTGGACTTGTCCATCATCACGAGCATCTCCGAGAGGGTCTTCTTGGTACCTAAGCACACATAGCATTTCGGACTGAGGTAGTCGCCATATCTCATGTGGGTCGTACCGAGTGTCACTAAGGAGAGATGTCACCTCTGTCCCGAGAGCTCTTGCACATGCTTGTGTCATCGGTCCACTTGGCACTTGGGGAGACATAGGTAGGTCCATGGGGATGACTGTAGGATGCTCCGCATCATCCCCCTCCCCTTGGGAAAGATCCGACCACGGATCGAAAGCCTCATGACCTTGGAAAGGAGATAGATCCTTCACGTTGTAGTTTCATGCGGAATGTCGATCTTGTAGGCATTGTTGTTGTAGTGTGCGAGCACCTTGAAGGGTCTGTCGGTGTGTGGTAGTATCTTGGACTTGCTCTCATTGGGGAACCGGTCCTTGCGAAGGTGTAACCACACAAGATCTCCAATGTTGAATATCATGGGTTGCTTGTTGACGTTGATCTTGGTCGTGAGTCATTGTACTTATCGCTCTATTGTTAGCCTTGTATCTCCATTCACTGTCTTGAGATAGCTCGCTCGTGCACTCGCGTCCATGTTGTTGCGCTCTTGTAGAGGTAGCGGTGGAATGTCCAATGCAGACAAATGATTGAATATATAGACGACCTCAAAGGACTTGCTAGAAGTACAATGTCTTGCGTGATTGTAGGTGTACTCGGTGGTGGATAAACATTCCTCCCACTCCTTGATGTTCTTCTTGATCAACACGCGTAGGAGACTAGATAGCGTCTGATTGGTGACCTCCATTTGGCCATCGGTTTGCGGATGAGAAGAGTAGCTTGATTCTGAGCTTGGCGCATAGGGTCTTCCAAAAGTAGCTTAGGAACTTGATGTCGTGGTCCGACAGAGTAGTCTTTGGCACTCCATGTGACGCAAGATTTCCCTACAAAATAGATTTGCAACATGTGAAGCATTGTCTATCTTGTTACATGGAATAAAGTGTGCCATCTTAGAGAAACGGTCCACAACAACCAATACTGAATCTTTCCATTTTGATTTCTAGGCAAACCAAGCAAAAAGTCCATACTAATATCTTTCCATGGGTGATATGGAATAGAAAGTGGCATATAGAGACCATGGGATTGAGCTTTAGACTTAGCTTTGTGACATGTAGAGCAACAGTTGGTGTAGCGTGAGATGTCACGAAACATCTTGGGCCAAAAGTAGTTCTTGGAGAGCATACCGAATGTCTTGTCACGTCCAAAGTGTCCAATAAGTCCTCCGCCCGAGCCTCTTGCAAAAGCAACAGATGAAGAGAAGACTCGGGGATACAAAGCTTGTTAGCTCGCCTTAGATAATCGTCCTTGATTTAATATCGCTCCCAGGTGTTATGCGTTAGACATTTTGCATAAGTAATGGCAAGTGAAACATCATTCACATACAAGTCTTTTATGTGCTCAAATCCTATGACATTCAATGAATCAAATCCTATGACATTCAATTCAAGTTGAGTTACAAGCATGCATTTGCGGGAAAGAGTGTCTGCCACAACATTTTTCTTACCTTTGATGCACTTGATCACATAAGGAAATGACTCAATGAACTCACTCCATTTGGCATGGCGCTTGTTCAATTTTGTTTGACCTTTTATGTATTTAAGCATCTCATGATCCGTATGGATGGAAAATTTATGAGGACGGAGAAAATTCCCACACATGCAAGACTCTCACTAAAAAATATAACTCTTTGTCATAAATGAGATAATTAAATTGCACTTCAGAAAGTTCCTCGCTAAAGTATGCAATTGGGAGATTGTCTTGCATTAACACACCTGCTATGCCATTAACACTAGAGTCGCAATGCACTTCAAAAGTTTTATCAAAGTTGGGTAATGCAAGAAATGGAGCATGTGTAAGCAAATTATTAAGCTCATGAAATGCAGTATCTTGGGAAGGTCCCCAAACAAAGGATGCACTCTTCTTACTCAATGCGTGCAATGGTGATGCAATAGTGCTAAAGTCCTTAACAAATCTATGATAGAAACCGGCTAGGCCAAGGAAGCTACAGACTTGTTGCAAATTGGTTGGTTGTGGCCAAGTTTTAATAGCATCAATTTTAGACTCGCCAACTTGAACACCCATAGAGGAAACACAAAATCCCAAAAAAACAAGCTTGTCAACACCAGAAGTGATTTTTTCCATATTCGCATAAAGACGCTCATTTCTAAGAACTTGCAATACGTCCCTAAGATGTATGACATGATCTTGAAGACATTTACTAAACAAAAGTATATCATCAAAGTATACCAGAACACATATGCCATGTATTTGCGAAGAACATAATGCATCGCACGCGTAAAAGTGCTAGGTGCTTTGAATAAGCCCATAAGCATGACTGACTATTCATATAAGCCAATTTTGGTTTTGAAAGCCATTTTCCATTCATCACCCACTTGAATGTGAATTTGATAGTAGCCACTTTTAAGATTAATTTTGGAAAAAATGGTGGCTCCACTAAGTTCATCTAGCATATCATCAAGGCATGGAATGGGATGTCTATAACGAATGGTGATAGCATTTAAGGGACGATGACCGTAACACATGCAATAACTGCCACCTTTCTTAGGCACAAAAATAACCGGAATGGCACATGGACTTAAGCTCTCACATACATACCCATTGTCCATGAGAGTTTGGACTTGTCGTCGAATCTCTTTTGTCTTGTCGGGATTGACGTGGTATGGTGCCTTGTTCGGTAAAGGTGCGTCACGAATGAGGTCGATGCGGTGTTCGATTTCGCGAAGTGGAGGAAGTCCGGGAGGTAGCTCATCAGGAAATGTCAAGCTATACAGGTCTGGTATAGTCGGGTTTAATATCCCTAGTTGTTCCCTGTCGCACGCCTGTGCCTCCGTGTTGTTTACCAGGATATCCCTAACAAGCATTGAGATGGTGGCAAAGCTGGAGCTACCGACAACACCACTACCACTACCACAACCATACTTACTACGCTTGGGTCAAGATAAAGTCACAATCATGCATCAGAACAAGGTTCCTTTTTGTTTCAAAAAATTCTTTTACGAGGTTTTAATGGTTTCATATCACTTGTTGTTGGGCAAGCAATGGTACAAAGAGCATGATGTTGCATATGATTGCCACACACAGAGATATACCATAAAGAAGGGTATGAAGTACAGCCTCATGCCCATGGGTGTGGAGCCTTTTATTGCTTGGAGGAAAAAATATCTTGAGAAGATAAAGAGCACAAAGAAGCAGAAAAGAAGATGGTCAAAATTGCTGAAATTTCTGCGGTCATTGTTCAATCAAGAGTGGAAAATATTGCTGAAGAGATTGACTTGAAATCGAGGATGATTCCACTTCAAGGGGGGAGGATGATAAGGCCACTATTAGCGCTAGTGTTGTTACTGAAAATTTTGTCCTTGTTCAATCAATAGAAGATGTTACTTAAGATATCGACTTGAAACCGATGACGGTTTCACTTGAGGAGGGGCGGGGGGGTAATACGGCCATGTCTACTCCTAGTACTAGCATTGTTTGTGTCAATTTATTAGTTCCACTAAGGTTTAAAATTGAAGAAGTCTATGTACCAAAATTCATTGGTTTCAGATTGACGGGGGCATTAATTCAACTGAAGCTAATCGGACAAGGTCATACAAATCCGAGTACATGCATGAATGTGTCATTTCTTTTCGTACCACGGGACCAACCTGAGGGGCTAGACTCAGTTAAGAGAGATACAAGAAAGGAAGCACCCATGTTAGCGAAATGCCTTTCTACACTCAAGAGCAAATGCTCCTTGCTCCTGGTGTGAACAGTAAAATAAAAAAATAAAAAAAAGTTTAAAAATTTCTGATTTTTTTGACATACTTTCGCAAATGTTTGTTGTGCATGTAAAAATTCATCGCAAAATCATATGGTGGAAGGCGTGCAAAAAGAAAACAAAATCAGAGCTTCAAAATGCTTTTGTAAGTAACATTTTCAGATCATCGATTTTGTTTTTTTTATCACGCCTTCCATCAATGTGATTCTGTGATGAAATTTTGCATGCACAACAAACATTTGTGAAGGTATGGCACAAAAAATGTTCAGCATTTTTTGTCTTATTTTTGAATTTATTTGACTTTACTGTTCACATCAGGAACAAATGCTCTGGGTGTAGAAACTCCATGTCCGCATGTTAGTTCCTACTTAAGTATAGATAAGCAGGAAACACGGGCCTAAATATGAAGGATTTGCTGGCTGCTTGTACAATGTTATTTTTTTATAACAAGCACGATGCATTTTCTAGGGTAGAAATTCATATCGAGTTTTGGTGGAAGGTGTCTAAAAATCCCTAAATTTTAAAGGAATCTTTAAAAATCTTAGCGTAGCGATTTCTGCATTGAAATCGTCTTGCGCTTGAGTTGCGGTCGTCTAGATTGGTTCTCTCGTGCTGAGCTGTAAGGTTCAAACCCTCTACTTCATGTACAATGGATGTGCAAGTGAGAGGTTACTGTAGTAACGCCCCAAGACCGGAGCTTCAGTTGCCTTCCAGGGTTTCCAGGTTTCGTCGTGTGATTTGTTTGGTTCTTTGCATTCATCATTGCATCATGTGCATTGTCATCATGCCATTTTATTTTCTTAACTCAACTAAAAAAATGGTATGGATCTTTGATCCATTTAAATTGAGGGAATTCACATGGTAATTCTCTTTACAACTTATCCTTTCGATATTTAGAGAGCTATAGTAATTATTCCAATTATGTGCAATTACCTTAACACACTTGCAAAAATCCTAATGCCTTTTATTATTTCAACTCTTGGCCTCTAACTTTGCCACATGTCCTTTCATCATTTTCCGGAGCTCCACCTAATTTCTCAACATTTTTGGGCACTTCGAAAAACCTATCCTAGTTCAAACCTTTTGAATTAAATTCAAAGGAATTTGAATTTAATCTTTCAAACTTGACCTTTTTCTATTTTCCCGGACCGTGCACATTTTTCTGAGTTCGTGAAAATTATCCCAGTGCCCAAATTCCTTCTCCAACCTTTTCTTTCTCTTATTTATGCCTTTGCTATTTGCTATTTTGGCAAATAAAAGGAAATGAGGAAGAGAGTAGGAGAGAGAGCAGCCCAGCAGGCCCCTGGACGTTTTCCTCTCCATTGGGCCGGCCTCCCAAGGTCCACTCCCCAGCTAACCCTAGCGTAGGGAGAGAGCCCATCTTCTCTCCCTCTCGTCCTCATCCAGCGCCGCCTCCCACCTCGTCTTCTCTCCCCGATCCCCTCGTCCTCTCCCTCGTCTCTTTTCCCTGCTCTCCGACGTGCCAAGTCCCTCCTCCTTCCTGAGGCCGCCGCCGGCGCCCCAAGTCCCCCTCGTCCTCGACCCCCATCTCTCCCTCGACCAGGCCTGCCCCCGCCATCACGAACGTCGCGGCCCCGCGCCCTCAAGCTCCAGCGACCGTTGCCGCTCCATGCACCCTAGCCATCCTCCTGCGCCCAGAGCTCCATCCTCTTCGTCGCCTCCCCGCCATGGCACCCTGCAGCAGAGCACCACGGCGACCCTCACCTGCGCCTCCCCGAGCAGGAACTCCGCCTCCCCTGCACCCGTGCTTCGCTGACCGGAGGCGTCGTCCTCGACCGTCGCCAGCACCGCTGCCCCGCCTACGTCCTCGACCTCCTCCTTCCATGCGCTGTCAAGTTTCGGGAGCTGCTGATGTTTTTCTTTTGCTCCTGAGTCTCCGTCCGTCTGCAGGCGACCGCGCCCGGTGTCTGCGATGCCTGCTGCTGTCACTGGACGCCAAGACCACCGCGACACCTGAACTTCGTGTCGTTGTTCACTGCCCGCCTCCCGTCATTTTCGCCAAGTACCACAAGTTCTGGATGGATGCGCCAAGTCCCCAGCGAGACCCGTTTTCCGTCAAGTTCGACTACACGGCTATGACCTCGGAGTTGGACCGCAAGCGCCAAGTACCCCACCGGCAAGACCACACGAACGCTCGAACGGCTACAGACCGAAATGTTAAGTACCTCGTCGATACGTGTACGACTACCATCGCTGAAGACCGCAAGTACAACTACTTCCACATCGCGCCGTGTACGACTACCGTCGCTTGGGTTCGACAAGACACCGAGTACCTCTACGTTAGCCATGTACATAATACACCAAGACCGGACCGGCAAGTACCCCGACGACCTTGTACCACTACCGTCGCGAGTATCTCTACCATCGTCATGTACCTCTACTTCCACTACCGCTCCGATGATCGCCGATGAACGATAGGACGACTACTTCTACTACCGTTGCGTGAACCACTACTTCCCTCGACGTCCGAGAACGTCTACTTCCACTACTTCCTCTACGCCGACTCGATACACTTCGAAAACGCACGCTTCAAAGGTATAACCCCGAGTCGACGCCCGTGAACACATGAATGCATGTTGGATGAGATGCACCCTTTGTCTGCACCGAGTCCGTATTGTCACTCGTTTTCCATGCCACTAACCCGTGGGACACCCGGAATCCAGGATCATCCCACCATCTCTTGCACGCTCCCGTCACTTTTCCTTTTGCACCGGTATCCCCGTGGACTACCTGATAATCGATATGTTGCCGTGGCATCATTTTCGTATTCGTCGCCGTGGCACCCCTTTTCTTTTCACCACGGTGACAAATGCTTCATAATTCTCTTTTCAACTTTTATTAAAAATTGCATAAACTTGCACATGTCATCTGCATCATGATAACAACTTCAAGATTGGTTAAAATTGTTGTTGCACCAAATTGATAATTGCATATGGGGTATACCGGTTTTGTTGTTTATTATATCCGGCCCCATTTAAATTGTTTAGATGGTATAGTTTGTTATGCTACACCTCTTGCCATGTTAACCAACATTTAATATTGTGGAGTACCTAACCGAGAGTGAACTAAATAATTGATGTGGTGTTCGGTCAATATGCAACGGAGTTGCATATTGAGCTCCACTTAATTTGTAGGATTGCTTGTGCACTTTGCCATGCCATGCCTCTTTAATACGGACATGCATCATACTTATTTGTGCATCATGCCATGATTATGTGAGGGTTGTTTACTATGTTGTGTGCTTCTTTCCGGTGTTTGCTTCTTCGGGTTGGTCCCGTTAACGTCGCGTTTGTGAGGAACCGTTCGACTACGTCCGTTTGTCTTCTTCATGGACTCGTTCTTCTTCCTTGCGGGATTTCAAGCAAGATGACCATACCCTCGAAATCACTTCTATCTTTGCTTGTTAGGTGCTCGCTCTTTTGCTATGCCTATGCTGCGATACCTACCACTTGCTTATCATGCCTCCCATATTGTTGAACCAAGCCTCTAACCCACCTTGTCCTAGCAAACCGTTGTTTGGCTATGTTACCGCTTTGCTCAGCCCCTCTTATAGCGTTGTTAGTTGCAGGTACAGATTGAAGTTTGTTCCTTGTTGGAACATGGAGATGTTGTTCCTTGTTGGAACATGTTTACTTGTTGGGATATCACAATATCTCTTATTTAATTAATGCATCTATATACTTGGTAAAGGGTGGAAGGCTCGGCCTTATGCCTAGTGTTTTGTTCCACTCTTGCCGCCCTAGTTTCCGTCATATCGGTGTTATGTTCCCGGATTTTGCGTTCCTTACGCGGTTGGGTTATAATGGGAACCCCTTGACAGTTCGCTTTGAATAAAACTCCTCCAGCAAGGCCCAACATTGGTTTTACCATTTGCCACCTAGCCTTTTTTTCCCTTGGGTTAGGCCAGCCCAAGGGTCATCTTTATTTTAACCCCCCCCCCCCCGGGCCAGTGCTTGTCTAAGTGTTGGTCCAAACTAGAGCCCCTTGCAGCGCCACCTCGGGGAAACTCGAGGGCTGGTTTTAGTTGTACGGATTGCTTATCCGGTGTTGCCCTGAGAACGAGATATGTGCAGCTCCTATCGGGATGTCGGCGCATCGGGTGGTCTTGCTGGACTTGTTTTACCATTGTCGAGGATGTCTTGGAGTACCGGGATACCGAGTCTGATCGGAATGTCTCGGGAGGAGGTCTATTCCTTCGTTGACCGTGAGAGCTTGTGATGGGCTAAGTTGGGACACCCCTGCAGGGATTTGAACTTTCGAAAGCCGTGCCCGCGGTTATGGGCAGATGGGAATTTGTTAACGTCCGGTTGTAGATAACTTGAACCTTAACTTAATTAAAATGAGTCAACCGCGTGTGTAACCGTGATGGTCTCTTTCCGGCGGAGTCCGGGAAGTGAACACGGTGTTGGAATTATGCTTGACGTAGGTTGTTCTAGGATCACTTCTTGATCATACTTTTATCGACCGTGCTTTGCCTTCTCTTCTCGCTCTCTTTTGCGAACAGGTTAGCCACCATATATGCTAGTCGCTTGCTGCAGCTCCACCTCATACCTTTACCTTACCCATAAGCTTAAATAGTCTTGATCGCGAGGGTGCGAGATTGCTGAGTCCCCGTGGCTCACAGATACTTCCAAAAACCAGCTTGCAGGTGCCGATGAGACAGTGCAGTTGACGCAACCAAGCTCAGGAGGAGCTCGATGAAGATCTTGTCCTTTGTGGTGTTTCGTTCTAGTTGATCAGTAGTGGAGCCCAGTTGGGGTCGATCGGGGACCTTGTCGCATTTGGGGTTCTTCTTTTATTTTGGTTCCGTAGTCGGACCTTGATTGTATTTGGATGATGTAATGCTTTATTCATGTAATTGTGTGAAGTGGCGATTGTAAGCCAACTATGTAACTTCTTCCCCTATTTTATTACATGGGTTGTGTGAAGATTACCTCACTTGCGACATTGCTTTCAATGCGGTTATGCCTCCAAGTCATGCTTCGACACGTGGGAGATATAGCCGCATCGAGGGCGTTACATTATTGCAGTTGAAGGTGAAGTGCCATGAAAGATCGAGCCAACAAACAACTCGCCATCTAGTTGAGTCTCATCACGTTTTGCTGTTTGATGAACTTCCACCCTGCAGGCGTTTATCTGTTAGACTAAACCGTGACACCTTATTTATGTAGAGACATTCAGTATCGTAATGGATGTAAACACTTCATTGTAAGTTCGCCATGTGCAGCAAAACACTGATCATGAGATCGTTCTTGCATATATAACTGGAGGCTTCGATTGTCTAAATCGTGTTGCCACAGAGCTGGTATATCAGAGTCATTCTGACTATACAAAGCCTTAGTTAGCCTGCACGTACTTAGGATAAAACTCTATTATAGAAGTCATTTACCTGCTATATGCAAAATAAAACTTCTCTTACCCCTCACCCCTTTTCTAGTATTCAATTTTTTCGGTTACTTATACAAATGATTTATATTCTTTGCCTCACTTCGATAGAGAAATAGTTGTGACAGGATCACTCAGCTCATAATAACAAATTAGCAAAAATTTAAGGTACATGATGAAATAGGTACAAAGAGGTTTTCGCCCCGCTTTATATATAAAGCAACGACCATCCACAACTCAGATACAAATGCACACCACTACAACACACGCACACACCCAAGGCAAGATACATAGGCGCTGAGGGCAGCAACACCACCCCTGGTACTACAAGAGCAACCGGAGTACTCAACCATGAACACACCACCGTGAAGAGATGAAGCCGCATATGACGAACCGTGTGCTGCAAGGCGGCGCCTTCAGAAAAGTTATGATACCAGAGCGCCGCCGCCGCCCGACCCAAGGATTAGAGTTTCCTCTGGAGCAACACAACGGGCAATGAGAGCCGCAACGACGCCTTCAAGAAGGGAACAAGTTTCGCCGCCGTTGGTCCGTCCGAGGATAGATCAGGTTTTCACCCCGACCAACACTCACCACCACCGAACGCCACACGCCGGCGATCACCTGCCCACAGGGCCATGGCTACCGGGCAACACCAAGCCACGGGCTCTGCCTAGGAGCACCGCGGAACCACCACCAGGGTCGCCGCCACGGCATCCAAGACCTCGACATCACCTTACTCGAGACTCACCGCTACCCCAACCAAAGGTACGAACGGAAAGGACCGGGCCATCACACCCCTGGCCTGCCCCCAACGACGAAACCCAATGGGCCGGCCAAAACTGGCCTCCCTCGACCCGTCCTGCGGAGGGCGCGAGACGAGCACGATCCTACCGCCGGGCGCGAGACGAAAAAGTGTTTCCCCCACTTTATATATTATAAAGCAATCACCACCGCAATACATCCGAGCAAACAACAAAAAGGAAACAACGGAAAAAAGGGCAAAGATACATGATGCTACAGAACGGCTAACGGGATCCAAAGGCACCAAGCCAAGGCTTGAGCATCGAAGCCCTCAGCGAGCTCCACACCCTGCCATTGATAAGGTGAAGCCAAGGAGACTACTCGTCGCCGGGGGGCAACTGTGTTGTCACCTTCCATGAACCACCACTGCAAAGTTGTCATCCGCCTCCGCCACCAAAGAGGCCCCCCTGCCCTCTCGTCCTGGACCGTAGGACGTCTTGCCGTCGGTAGGCAGAGCTCCTTACCCCCGAGCACGCATAGCCGGCCTAGACGGTGGCCGGGAAGGGCGACAAGACGGCGACCCCACCAAGCAGAGCAATTCCTCCATCAACACATCATCTCCGGCAAAGAGCGTGGTGCCTACTGCAAGACGTTGAACGGGGACACACTGAAGATAATCGACGACCCAGTCACTCAGAAGCTCACACCACCACCTGCACTGACCCAAGGCGGCTTCTTCAAGAAGAAAACGGCGCCGGAACGTCGCCGCCGCCCAATCCAGGAGATTTTGGGCTTTCACCCGGGTCACGGAGGTGGAGGGGGAAGGAAAGGATCATGACGCTGCCTTCAGGAAGGGTAGCAATGCCTGGAGCATTGCCGACATTGTGGCCGCCGACACCGGCCAGTAGCTTCCCCCTATCTAGAGCCCATGCCCCCATCGCCCCTAGCAGGGCGAGGTGTACCTGGAGCAGAGGAGGATGTCGTCTTCAGCTCGATGCACGGGGCCAGCTAGGCTACCCCAGCCTCAATCCCCACGTTCGTCGCCACCTTGCTGCCCGAGCAGCCAAGGAGGGCGCCCTGTAGCATATCCGCCAGCCACCCGCCGCCGGAAGGGAGGCGCGCTCACCGGAAGAGGCCGCCGCCTCAGATCCGCGCCCACCACACGCGGCCCACGCGCCCGCCTCCACACGCCGGCGGAGAGGGGAGGAGCCCCCAGGCGGAACGCGAGCCACCGCACCAGCCAGATCTGCCACCACAACACCCCACAGCTACTGCGCACCACGTCGGTCGGGCCTCCGCCGGATCTCGCCGCCCCGGTGCCGCCAGACCAAGCAAAGGGGAGAGAAGGCCCCGCCGTCGCCAGCGCCACACAGGCTTAGCCCGGCGACGACTACCGACAACAGCGGAGGCGAGGGCAGGAGAAGAGGGAATGGTTGCCGGCGGCTAGGTTTGAGCCCTGGATCGCCGCGGGGGCGACACGGGAGAGGGAGAGGGAGGATTTAAGGTAGTGCATCAAAAGCCACCTTTGAAGCATTCACCTTTGCTCTTTATTCCCTCAAGGAGAAACAGATATTGAAAAGCAACTGATATTAATATACATCATACTAGAATCTTGTGAATGATATTTTCTTCAATAACAAAAAAATAGTGAATGGGTATCTCTATCTTGTTTGTTTCTTTCCAGCTTCGTTAAGCTTGGCAATCTTTTGGATGCTCCAAGAAGCAATGGGAGCCTCCTTAAGTGTGGATGGATCAGCAAAATATTATTAATTGAATGTACTATGCGTGCCTAATATAAACATAGGAACATTAAGGTGTATGGTCTTCATTCAGAGGGAATTGTTGCTTTAGCCTTTAAGTCGTGTATCATATTCCTTACAAAAATCATCTATCTGAGCACTGTACATTAAGAATTGCATAAGCATACTTAAATTAAGTAGAACAATCTTTACAAACTTTGCCAATATATAAAACATAGTAGCTCACTGTACAATTTTTTTACCTTTTTTTTAGAAAATCTATATATAGAAGCAATTTGCTCAAAGTTGCACCTGGTGCAAATGTTAATTCCTCTCCATGCGTGTAACTTCTCAGGGCCCTGTATACAAACAAATATAGTGCTCTAAAATTTGTGCTTTTAGCATTATTTTTCTTTTCATTGGAAAACTGTTTGTATTTAATGTTGAGAAACTACAAGCACATAATGAACTCACATATTTTTGTGTGTATTATTGTCAGAAGTTCTTTTACTCGGATGCATATTTATTGTCAGAAGTTCTTTTACTCGGATGCATATTTATTGTCAGAAGTTCTTTTACTCGAGAGCGCATGAGGCATTTTGCTGTTCTTATTTTCCGGGTCCAGCTTTGTTGCAAATATAATCGAAATCTTGCTCTCTTTTTGCCACTAGAGCCTACTTGATTTTAACTAATTATACTTCTAATACAGAATGTCATAATATGACTAGTACTACTGCAATCCAATTGATGTGATAACAAGGAAAACTAATACGGATGCACTATTTATGTGGATTTAGGAAGTATTCTTCCTCGAAATAGGCTCTTGCCCGTTTTATAGATAAAGCAAACACCAAAATACACTATCGAATGATACACGGTAATGAGGAAGCCCTCTTACAAAGTAGATCCTGGGATAATTGGACAACATAAACGCACAGGACTGCATTGCCGAGAAAAAACACAGGCAGGCCCGCTCCACGACAACGCCCTCTGGAGGCGTCAGTAGTACCTGCATTTAGGAGGTGATTAATTAACCTGCATATAGGAGGAGAGCATAAGGCTTTATTAGAAAGCAAATATTTTCTTATGCGAATTTCCTTTTGAAAGACAAAGATAGCTGCAAGGGCTATGGTTCTGCGTGTCTCTAGTTGGTGCAAATGATGGGATTAAGAAAGCTTCCTTTCTCTAAAAAAGGGACTGAAGGGCACATTCATATGTGCGACGAACCAACGAAAGGTCACTATTAGCGCAAGTAATAATTAATAAGAACACATTGTAAACATAGGTAACTATATGTTCAAAATAGTTAACCATCCTTTTCTGCTCCAATAATATTTTGTAGAGAAAAGTATACTTTTCGTCCCTTAACTTTTGTCCAAGTCTAGATTTGGTCCCTCATCTTCGAAACCGGACAACTTGCACCCCCAACTAGTGAAACCGGACAAGATTCATCCCTGGTCTCGATTTTGAGCGGTTTTGGTGCTGGCTCACCCCGGTTTTGACCGGTGCTAACTTAAATACGTGTATATCTTTCAAATATGTGAATCTTTTGAATTCATGTACTTTTTCCAAATCTATGTACTTTTCACGTTTGCGTAAAATTTCAAATTTACATACCTTTTTGAAATCCACACTATTTTGTTTTTTTTCAAGAACACACAAGACGTGTGTCATTTGCATTAAGGGGCCGAAGCCAGGAGGGAAAAGTTTTACAGGGTATCACAAAGAGAGAATATGGTAAAACGGCGACACAGCACGCTACCCTCCACCTACACACATGAGACAACTGCTAATTAGTGATATCTCTCAGATCCTCCACCCCCACCAGATCGTCATGAGGCTGTCGGGCCTCCTTCCACACAGCAAACTCTTCCTTGACACGCTTGGTTAGTATCGAAGGCAAAACCGCCACCTTATCAAACACCCTGCTATTGCGCTCAAGCCAGGTGAGACGCAACACACAGCAGACCAAAGCATTGAATTATTTACGATTTGAAGCCGTGACCGCAGCGCTGACCGAAGGCCACCACTCCGACAGCATGGAGTCAGCTTGAGGAGTGAATCGATGCAATCTCCGATCTGGAAGGACCTTGTACCATACTTCCCGTGAGTAAGAGCACTGGAGGAGCATATGGTTGGCCGTCTCCTCCTCTTGACAGCATAGGGGGCATTGTGGCGGGTGTTGAAGGTTCCTCCTTGCCAGACGGTCCGCTGTCCATAGCCGATTGTGTAAGGCCAACCATACAAATATTTTAATTTCGAGCGGTGCCCACGATCCCCAAAGCTTATCCGCACACGGAAAATACTCGCGGCCGAAGAAGAAACAGTCATACGTCGAGCGGGCAGAAAACTTGCCATCCGACGAGAGCCGCCATCTGAACCTATCCGGATGTGCCTCCAGCTCCATGCCCGAAAGGGTATTCCAAAGCAGCAGAATTTCTGCTAAAGCCGGCACGGATGGGGACCCCTTGATATCTCTAATCCACGCCGCCGCCGGCAGCGCGTCCACCACTAATCTCTGCATTGCCGAGGGCTTAACAAAAGACAATACTGCCGGAGCAATCTGCTTCACGCATCTCCCATTAATCCAGTGGTCAGACCAGAATTGCAATCTCTGACCGTCCCCGAGCACACACTGCATTGCTGCCTCCCCCACAGCTTTAGCCTCCGATGGAACTGTAATGCGCAGCCCCTCTATTTTCAAATCCACGTACTTTTCCAAGTTCACATAATTTTTGAAATCCGCATACTTTTTCTAGTTCATGTATTTTTCTTAAATCCACGTACTTTTTTCATGTTCGTGTATTGCTTTCAAATCCGTGTACTTTTTCAAATTCATGAACTTTTACAGAAGGTACGCAAATTTGAAAAAAAATCACTTGAAAATGGTATGCAGACCTGAATAAAATGAACGGATTTGAAGAAAGTACGCGAATTTGAGTCAAAACCGGCAAAAGTCAGCACCAAAACCGGTCAAAACCGTGTCCAGGGACGAACCTTGTTCGGTTTTAGTAGTTCAGGGTGCAAGTTGTCCGGTTTCGGAGTTGAGGGACCAAATTTAGACTCTGCCAAGAGTTGAGGGACGAAAAGTATACTTTTCTCTATTTTGTACTGAAAGTTCCAGGACATCTGTTATCACTAATCTCTGCCTCGCCTGCCGTGACATCAGTTTTAGGTCAAACCTAACTCCTGGTTTAGGATCATTGCCAAGACAATTGCATCCTTTTTTAGGTTAAGCCTCATTATTGAGCTCTTTGTCCCCACTCCCACCATAAACACATAAAACCTGTCAACTAATAAGCTCATATAGCTGATCAAACGGTGGACCCTGAAATATGACCAGAACCTATAGAACAGTTGTGATGGTGAGGATAATGCTGCAAGATCAAACACATTGACAAGATTCTGCAATTAACAATTGTAGTAGTACTGGCACGGGCTCAGTGCCAATGTCCACTTGCAGGGCTACCTTGTACATATATGCTAATAGTAATTGAACAAAGATGCTTCAGACGAATGATAAGGTTATATGGTTGGATTAAGGGTCCTCCAACAACAATTATGGGAGCATGTGTTACGATGCATGTTCATGTTCGAGAGAAAAATATTATGGGACCTTTAACTAAATCATTCTAATTAATAGGCCTACGTGTCATTTTGGATCGTTGCGGCATCCTGAAGACGAAAAAGGGTTCGTGAACCCTCATTTTAAATGACATGCTTCTTGCTGCATTATTGAGCTTCCTTGATGGTGATGTGTATATACATTGGTGTCCAATAAAGGCCTCCATGTGTCACTGTACTTGAAGTTCATGGATACCACCATTACTTGTAGCTAACCTCTTGAGCTTACAAGTAAACGGAGCTTTTGGAGCAATTACTTATATACTATTGCTTGCAGATAACTTATTTCATGGCATAAGTAAAGAAGCCTCCATCCTTTTCTTGCTGGGGCGGCTAAATAGAATATCAAACAGTCGTCATTGTAGGATAAGGTATAAATATTTTTCAGGAAGCATATGATCAGTTGCTGGAGCTGTCCATTTCTGTTCTTCTTAGTGAAGCAGAACAGTCTTGAGAGCAGCAATAACCTTTTCAAACCTGGATAAGATTTGAGAACCATACAGGTGCCCATTCTGAAATACAGTACATGACACCTGAAACACAGTGCATGCCTCTGCTATACAGACAGATACAGTCACAGGAGATGATACAGTTACTGCAGGATGGCTCACAAAGTTGTTCTGTTTCTCTTTTCCTCATTAGTATGTGTGGATAGACCTATCTAACAGTATAATTCAATAACTGGTTAGAAAGCATATAGATCTCAGACAATGTTAATTGGGTACTGCATTATTGAACTGATCCTGTTGCCACATACCTCAAATGAAAGGCACAAGCACTTTGGCAAAAGTCTACTACTTTTGTAGCAACTACTGTGAATGCTGCTCAACACTGTTGATTCCAGTGGTCTTCTTATGACTGCCTTTGCAATCAACATCTTCTGCATCTTTAGTTTCCTTATCTGATCATAATAGATCAGTCATGAAAGGCAAACAGGATGCCAATCTGCAATTGTGTGCAAGGTTCAACGAGTCGGACAGCTGGTCAATTGTGTCACTGTAGGGGTCATCCATCTCTACTGCTCACACGATATCAATGTTGTAGGATATGATGATTATGTGTGCAAGATTAGGCTTCTTCTTAAGAATTTCAGGTCATGGACTAATAGGTGAATGAGTTAGTAGTACCTGGAACTCAAACTGTTAGGTGACTTACTTGGCTCAGTTTTCTTGTGAAGAGACTTCTCAAAACCTAGGTTATGTGGCAAGTGGGGATGCAATTGGTGGTCAAGGAACATTTTTATGCAGAAAAAGGAAATTTTATGTCTCGGCAACTCCCAGTTCTTAAAGTAAGAAGGCCATTTTAGTTTTGTGGTTACATAGGTGTTCTAGTATGTAATTTCTTAACCTATCCTGCACATCTTCCAGGTAGGATGCTGACTGGCTATATGATTTTCCTACATGCATTATTGGTCCTTAAATTATTGTATGGCAATTAATAAGTATACTTGCTACTTAAGAAGTCCAAGCTTAGGGTCTACATCAAATCCACATGATGTATAGCCTTATGTTCTTAATATTAGGTGTCGATTACACGGTCAGAAAAATATATTTTTCTTTAAAGGAGGAAGACCCCCGGTCTCTGCATCTGGGCGATGCATGCAGCCACTTTATTAATTATTCATAAAGACCTTACAAAGTACTTCCTTCGTAAACTAATATAAGAGCATTTAGATCACTAAACTAGTGATCTAAACGCTCTTATATTAGTTTACAGAGGGAGTAGTACATCAGTAAGTCTGAATCTATCATCTTGGCAACATCTGTCGCTACTTCTATCCACTTGATGAAGGGGTGCTGATAGTCCGAGCCTAATACCAAACAGACCTTGCACCTAAGCCTAACATGTAAAACCGGAGGCCCTGGCCAAGCCATATACCTGGTCTGGGGCACACACCAGTCCGGCACACTCACAGAGGCCGCCGCCGCCGCCGTCTTCCACTGATCCATCTTCAGAGCAGATACTGACGCCACGACCTTGCCAGGTCTGCCATCGACGCCACCACGATGCAGACAACGTCATCCTCCTGCGCGAGTCCGTCTACACACATCGAACACCGAGACTCCACTACGCCACGCCGCCAAGATCCACAGTTGTTGATGCGTAAGATGAAACACCGCTCCACCAAAGATGCTGTCCGTTGGTCCCTCAAGCCGGTGCATACCTCCAAGACTGACGCCCCCAAGGGGGAAACGACGCAAGAGCGCCGCCGTCATCCGATCTACCGATCTAGGGTTTCCCCCGGAGGTAACAGATAGAGGTCTGGAACTTCTCCACGGCGATGTCTTCAAGAAGAGAACGACACAAAAGAGCGCCGCCATCGCCGGCCTTGGCATCTAGCCGAGCACAAAGTTTTCACCCAGATCTGCTCGAAGAACCTTCATCTAGTCTTGTGTACGGATCACCGCCATCTCTACCGGAGACTGGAAGTAGGATTCAGGCTGCCGCCGCCTGACCAGCCAGTAGCCGCGCCTGCGAGCAGCAGGGCTGCCCGCAAGTCCCAGCCGCGCCACCGGAGAGCCCTACACCAGACCCAGCCGCCGGCCCAGGAGAGGACGATGCCACGTACGCCCAGCAGCCACCGCCGCCAGCCCGTGTCGTCGCGCCGCCGCGCCGCCACTAGAAGAAAGCGTCTCGCGCCGCCATCCTCGGGCAGGAGGAGAAGAAGGCCCCGCCACCGCCTAGGCTGAGCGGGCTTTGCCCGGCGACCTGCGCCGGCGGCGGCGAGGAGGGGCGGAGGAGGGAGGAGGGGCGAGGGGTGGCAGATCTGGGCTCCCCCCGGCCGCTCGCGGGGACGGCACGAGGAGAGGGAGGAGGGGTCTGTTACAAGGGTCTGTAAGGCCAGTTCTTTTGCCGGCTTTTAGAATAAGCTGCCCCTTACCCAACTTATTCCAAAAGCCCAACCAAATTTATTTTTTTAGAAGCCTACTAATTATGACCTGACTATTAGGCTTCTAAAAATATATTTTTGGTTGGGCTTCTAGAATAAACTGGGTAGGGGACAACTTATTTTAGAAGCCCAAAAAAGCCACCAAAAGAACGGGCCCTTACGAGGGCAAATCAGGTCACAGTCAGAAAAATAAAAGTAGTAAAATTGCCACTTTCGCCTCCATGGAACAGCCTGCAGTTTACTTTGAGAATAAAAAAAACTATGCCTGTTTTTATTAAATAAAACCTTACTGGAAATTCTTGACTTTTTCTAGGTTCCTACATTAAGCAGAAAAATTCTGTAAAATTGCTGCAAATTAAACTGGCTATATCTGTAGACGTACGCAATAGACTGATGAACGTGCGCTGAGAATCAACTGCAAAGAGACCGCAAATATGCGCATCCTCGGACGTTTGTAACTGAACTTCTATCTTTTCAATGCAAAGAAACGCAAAGCTTTTGCGTTTTCTCGAAAAAGAATCGACTGCAAATTTAGGACAATGAACTGCCAAGAGACTCCACTGCTAGGAAAGTTCCGTTGCTCATATTTTCATTTTATTAGTGACTTAGGGTGTATAATGGATGAGAGAGAGAGAGAGAGATGTATAGGTAGTGGAGCATTTCTGTTGCCCAGATTTGCTATCTGGAGTAGCCCCTCAATAATGTCATACTTTGTCTGCTGTTCCTACGAGGATCGACTGCAATCTTTATAATAATGTCATGAAAAGACTATATGGCTGCATGCTATATACTCCCAAACTCGGAACTTCTGACCAGGTGCATGTAACCTCTCAAGACCTTTTCATTCACACACACACTTGAAGGGTGTCGGCTGAACTAGTACTGCATTGGCAATTCAATACACTTCTAGAAGAACTAATTACAAAAATCCCAAACCGGCACTGTATACAGTTGACACACTTCGGTGATATTTTGTTTTAGGCTCTTTTTATACTAGCTGACATACCACGACATGTAAGTGAAGGCTTTTCCCAGCAATTAGACACTTGTTGCAAATTCTACTGGATCTTGCAATAGCTGGGAAAGCAAAACACTTGTGCCAAATCACAAGTCTTTCGTCGAGAAACTGCAACACGGCAGGTCACATTGCTGCAGTCAGAGCTTGGATATATTCTAACTCAAAACCATTACACATTTGACTCCTTTACAACGGTGTCAATTCAGTCATGTTGTCACATGCTTTGTCACAGACAATCTTGGATGGAATTCTCTTATCGTGCAGTAATTATCGCATATGCCTGCCTGTGTGGCAATGCTTCATCTGTTTTGAGATGAACCGGCTAATACGACGGCTGCAGTTTAGATGGTTCAACTTGTTTGAGTTTTCTTCAGGTAGCTGAAACACGGAACAATGGCATGCACCAAAGAACAAAGAGATTCCACTTTGAGTTGTAGGTGTCCTGTTATTTGATGATGAAAATAAATACAATGTGACAGAAGACATGACAGTAAACACAAAAATAATTGTTGAAGCTCGAGATTAATTTCGTCTATAGAACTATGTTGTAATTATGTTTGCCGAAAGCGCTTTGGGTGCGCACTATTACTAGTTATTTTCAATCACAGAAATGTGATTCAACTTCTCTGTAGAATTAAATTTCCAAATTATAGCCTCCCAGCTGTGATGTTGAGGTGCAGCAGATGCATGATCCCAATAATAGTGTATTCGGAAAAAAAAAATGATCCCAATAATAGTGACTAAATGATGAGGATAAGTCAAACCCAAAAGGAGTTTATTGATTACTTTCCAAAGTAGTGGAGCGTTGCAAATGCATGTTACTAGGTTGTCTTCTCCAAGGCATTGCACTACAGACATGATGATGAGGATGGGGTCAAAGCATGGATGGCTAGTCATTTTTGCAAAAAATAAAATAAAATATATAATGATAAGAAAATGCCCATGCTGAATAGAAGAGCTAGAACACACGACAGAGGACCCGCTCCCACCCCGGAAACCCTCGCCACCGCCACCTCCCCTGCCCGTCTCCGGCGGGATCCGGCCGCCCTCGCCCTCGCCGGCGTGCGGCCCGGATCCCCCCCCCCCACTCCCCCGCCCTCCCTTCCCCGCCCCTCTATCCGCCCTCGCGTCGCCTCCCCGGGAGGCGGCCGGGGCGGCCCCCGCACCTCTCCTCTCGGCTTCGCCTCTTCTTCCTCTTTCCTGCCGTCGCCGGTGGGCGCCCCCGGCTCCGGCCCGGGGGGTGCCGGCGGCGGCAGGATCTCCTCTCCCCCCGCGCGCGTCCTCCTGGCCCGGGGCAGGGGGGCGGCGGCGGTTGTGACGCCCCCGATTTGACCGTACACTAATCATACACGCAAACGTGTACGATCAAGATCAGGGACTCACGGGAAGATATCACAACACAACTCTACAATTAAAATAAGTCATACAAGCATCATATTACAAGCCAGGGGCCTCGAGGGATCGAATACAAGAGCTCGATCATAGACGATTCAGCGGAAGCAACAATATCTGAGTACAGACATAAGTTAAACAAGTTTGCCTCAAGAAGGCTAGCACAAACTGGGATACAGATCGAAAGAGGCGCAGGCCTCCTGCCTGGGATCCTCCTAAACTACTCCTGGTCGTCGTCAGCGGGCAGCACGTAGTAGTAGGCACCTCCGGTGTAGTAGGAGTCGTCGTCGACGGTGGCGTCTAGATCCTGGGCTCCAACATCTGGTTGCGACAACCAGGTAGAAGGGATAGAGGGAAAAGAAGGAGAAGCAACCGTGAGTACTCATGCAAAGTACTCGCAAGCAAGGAGCTACACTACATATGCATGGGTATATGTGTAAAGGCCATATCGGTGGACTGAACTGCAGAATGCCAGAATAAGAGGGGGATAGCTAATCCTGTCGAAGACTACGCTTCTGGCAGCCTCCGTCTTGCAGCATGTAGAAGAGAGTAGACTGAAGTCCTCCAAGTAGCATCGTATAGCATAATCCTAACCGATGATCCTCTCCTCGTCGCCCTGTGAGAGAGCGATCACCGATTGTATCTGGCACTTGGAAGGGTGTGTTTTATTAAGTATCCGGTTCTAGTTGTCATAAGGTCAAGGTACAACTCCAAGTCGTCCTGTTACCGAAGATCACGGCTATTCGAACAGATTAACTTCCCTGCAGGGGTGCACCACATATCCCAACACGCTCGATCCCATTTGGCCGGACACACTTTCCTGGGTCATGCCCGGCCTCGGAAGATCAACACGTCGCAGCCCTACCTAGGCACAACAGAGAGGTCAGCACGCCGGTCTAAATCCTATGGCGCAGGGGTCTGGGCCCATCGCCCTTTGCACACCTGCAAGTTGCGAACGCGGCCGGAAGCAGAACTAGCCCCCTTAATACAAGAGCAGGCTTACGGTCCAATCCGGCGCGCGCCACTCAGTCGCTGACGTCACGAAGGCTTCGGCTGATACCACGACGTTGAGTGCCCATAACTGTCCCCGCGTAGATGGTTAGTGCGTATAGGCCAGTAGCCAGACTCAGATCAAATACCAAGATCTCGTTAAACGTGTTAAGTATCTGCGAACGCCGATCAGGGCCAGGCCCACCTCTCTCCTAGGTGGTCTCAACCTGCCCTGTCGCTCCGCCACAAAGTAACGGTCGGGGGCCGTCGGGAACCCAGGCCCACCTCTACCGGGATGGAGCCACCTGCCCCTTCAGCCCCCATCTCCAAACAGTTTCTCCGGTAATGTAACAATGTAAAGTATATAGTATATGCCCGTGATCACCTCCCGTAGTGATCACGGCCCAGTAGTATAGCATGGCAGACGGACAAGAGTGTAGGGCCACTGATGATAATCTAGCATCCTATACTAAGCATTAGGATAGCAGGTAAAGGTAACAACAGTAGTAGCAAGGACAGGCTATGCATCAGAATAGGATTAACGGAAAGTAGTAACATGCTACACTACTCTAATGCAAGCAGTATAGAGAAGAGTAGGCGATATCTGGTGATCAAAGGGGGGGCTTGCCTGGTTGCTCTGGCAAGAGAGAGGGGTCGTCAACTCCGTAGTCGTACTAGGTAGCAGCGGCGTCGGTTTCGGTGTCTAGCGAGAGAAGAGGGGGAAGAAACAATAAATATAATGCAAACAAATGCATGACGATGCATGACATGACAAAGCGTGGTGCTAGGTGTGCCCTAACGCGGTACGAGGGGGTACCGGTGAAGGGGGGAAACATCCGGGAAAGTATCCCCGGCGTTTCGCGTTTTTAGGTAGAGGAGCCAGAGGGGGAAAGTTGCGAGTTGGATAGGTTAGGGATGCGTGGCGGACGAACGGGCTGCGTATCCGGGTTCGTCTCGTCATTCTGAGCAACTTTCATGTTGAAAATATGTTCATCTGAGGTACGGTTTATTTTATATTAATTTTAAAAGATTTAAATCATTTTTAAGATTAATTTAAATATTTTAAGTCAACATTATCCAAAACAGTGTTTGCTGACGTCATCATGACATCAGCAGTCAACAGAGGTGTTGACTGGGTCGCTGACGTGTGGGACCCACTGGTCATACTCTGTTAGTTAATTAACAGTAGTTAATTAGGTTAATTAGTCATTAGGTTAATTAACCTTAATTAGTTAATTTAATCAGAATTAATTAAGTTAATTATTTAGTTAATTAATTAATTAATAAATTTTATTATTATTTATTTATTTATTATATATATTTTTAAAAATTCCTTTTTTTAAACGTTCTGGGCAGGGGGCCCACTTGTCATTGGCCCTGGGGGCCTGTAGGTTTGCGGGTGCGGGCGCTCGGCGTCGGCGCCCGACTGGGCGAGCGCCCAGATCGACAGGAAGGGGGGGGCAGCCACGGGCGTGGCGAGGCCGCCGGCGTGGCCGCCGGCGCCCACGACGCCGGCCAAGGGAACGGAGGGCGGCGCCACGGGAGGGCGGCAAGAGCAGCAGCAGGGGATACGGCCATGGTGGGCGCGCACGAGACGGGGCGCGTGCGAGGCGGTGAGCCGTCCGAGCGTGCAGGGGAGAGCAGCACAGCGGGCGCAGCGGGGAGCGCGTGGGTGGCCGCGGCGGGGTGTGCGAGCGCGGCCGGTGGCGAGCGACGAGCGGCGGCCGCCAGGTGCGCGCGGCGACGCAGGAACAGGGGCGGGGCGCGACGTAGCACGCGAGCGGAGCGCGGGTGCGGAGCTGCGCGAGCGAGGGAGGTCCGGGGCACAGGCGACGTGCGGGTGCTGGGGCACGCGAACTCGCGCGGTGGCGCGTCGAGCAGGGGAGGGAAGGAGAGGGGGGCTCACGGCGCGGAGTAGGGTTCGTGGCAACGGGTGTCGGGGAGGAGGATGTAGACGGCGTGACAGAGAGGAGCAGGCCGGCGAGGGAGGGTCCGGCGACGGGGAGGTCGAGGCGGAGGCGCAGTCCAGGCGGCGACGTGCGTGTTGGGGAGAGGGGCGAGGGGATCGGGATCTCCTCCCGATCCAGATCCGAATGAGGGGAGTGGGGGGGGAGCGAGTGGGGCGACGGGGTGGTTAGGATTTCGGGGATGAGTGGGATAAGGGAGGCGTGGGGGGAGGCCGGTTGGGCTTGCGGCCGAATGGGCCGGCCTGCTGGGCCAAAGCCCAGTGGGGGCCTTTCTCTTTCTTTCTTTTTTTCTGTTTGCTTTTTTTTGTATTTTCTTTTATTATTTATTTTCTGTTTTAATTCATTTAAAAGCATTTAGGCATTTTATAAAAATGTGTTTACTACACCATATTTATCTATGTAATATTTAGTACAAACCGAACATTTTTATTTTAATGTTTGTAAACTTTTATTATTTACCAAACTTTGAATTTGAATTTTGGACCGGTTTTGATCTAACGATAGATTAGTAGCGGTAACCGTGGTGATGTGGCACCATTAGCGTGGGATCACTGTAGCTTAATTATCCGGGCGTCACAATTCTCCTCCACTACAAGAAATCTCGTCCCGAGATTTAAGCGGTGGAGTAAGGGGCGAAGGTGTTGGTAGCGAAAATCCTAACGAGTCTTCTCGGTCTTGGCTGCCCTTTCTAAGAGGTTGATCCCTTTCGTTGATGTCTTCATTTCACTGCTTCAAGTCACCATGATCAATTGTCATCCTTTCTTCGGGATCTCCATCGTACTTACGAATAGGAAAGGGGCAGCTCTACAACGATAGGATGTTATAAGGGAAAATCTTCTAGGGGTTTCCCAAGTATGAACATATGAGTATCTCTCGAGTTGAACAAATGAAAGACATCGAGAGCAAAGTAAGAAGGTACAATAAGGAGTTCCAAGCGGATAGACAATCGTTCGATGTCTAATTAGAAGGTGAAAGGGTTTTAGGGCACAAGAATAAGTATTGCGTCTTATACCATAATAGATCAACAGGCAGGTGGCCCGTGAATTACATACAAAGTCAAGCACGAGGAATATCTTTGACAACAGGGTGTACAGGAGAGTCAGGTTTCGATCCTGGGACCTGTGGGTTATGGGCCCACCATGTGGGTTAAAATAGGGATGGGCGTTGACATCTTGCATGGTCATGATAGCAAGGCATGCCAGAGGATCAGCCTATCAGTTATGTCGGCAACAACATCGGTACCAAGGGCGAGGGATGAAGAGAACCATTTTCCTGCTCGTTGAACAAGGCGGACCAATAGGCAAAGTTCTCGTCCATCGGTGGTTACCAGAATGTCATCAACAATAGTAACAGGGTCTTGCTGACAGAAATGTACACCGAGGTGTTTACATAAGCAGGAGAATATTTCTGCTTGGATCATAAAGATCACAAGAAAGGGTTAAACCAAACAATGGAAAGGAAAATACGATTATCAGATCTAAACAGGACAATGGAACACATATTTCAAGGGTATATCCTCCCAAGGACAAGCAGAGCATGATATCCATGACAGGATAGAAAGTAGAAAACTCTTTAGGTACGGGAGAGAATTTTCATGCCATTACCCATACAACGGTGTTTGGATAATTGAGCAGGAAACATTTAGCATTGGGCTTCAAATGTTCCTGTTGAAAATTGGAGTACCATAGACATGCCTCGAGATAGCATTGACATGGTCAACAGGTGAAGATCAGACTTTGGAAACAAAAAGGATCCATCAGGAACAACTTATAGAATAAGTCTTACAATTTCCTCATGGAAGAATGGCCAATATTGCTAAAAGGAAGAACTATAACAATAGGGCCTCCGGCCAGGTGGGCTAGGTATGACACCACCTTATCGGGTCATACAAAGACCAACATTATAACTCTTGGAAATATGTTCCAACCATCATATCTGGCCGAGATTCAGATCTGATTGGTGTCAGGATACCTCAGACCCGGGATGAGAAAAAGAGGTGCAACACATTGACGGGATGGCGTTGCAAGATTCTCGTGAAATGAACTGTGAAGGCAAGTCCCGAATCATGAGTTCACCATTTAATCAAGGAGAGGATGAAGGGGTGGCTAATGAACTCAGCGACAATTCATTGAGATTTCCAAAAGATGGATCTCTACAATTATGTGAACAAGGAGGTAACATTAGCTAGATCAAATGACTTAATGATGTATGCTCGAGGAAAACATACACAATTAAACAATAGTTGAAATGTGTACCCGAAATATGGGTTGGGTAGCACGATCAATGTTCGAACGATGATTCAATAAGCCATAGACATAGAATGAAACTATAGACCAATAACTTCAAAGCAATAGGGTTGCTAGAAGTTTAGAATTTACACATCACAGACCATTTGTCGGTATTCCGGTTAGAAACAACACGGGGACTAAGAAAAGAATGGTGATGTTAATAAGTATCACTTGTATCAAGAATTCTTAAGGGTGGTGAATTTCCCATGACATTCTTGACCTAAAAGATAGCAATACTCCAAGGTAGAACATAACATAAGTTGGATAGCAAGGATCTCAAGGTACAACACAAAACATGAACAAGTTTGTGTTGAAGGGAAAGCAAGAATGTTGCCGATGATAACCCAAATCATCGAGGGCAAAGGATGCTATTTCTCATCAAGAATTCGATAGATATCTTGGAAGACCTCATAAGGTTGATGATGTTCACGACACATTTGTCGAGAGATTTCAAGATGTAAACAATCAGCAACGACATCGAGTCAAAGAAATGATGAAGCGGAAGGTCATTGGAACCATGGGTAGGACACAAACTTTAAATCAAGCTTGTTGTTCAAGGTGAACTGATATGACGAGGAAGATCGACGTAAGCTTAGCTCATCATCGAAAGTTTTGCTCCGGGATTAAGGACTAGGTAGCACAGTTAAAATTTAGCACGATAATGATATAGCCGATCAGGCTAGGAATGACTTGAAGGATTATTAAACTCGTAAGCAACAAGAATTACTTAGAGTTATTGAATCAGAGTGCGGAATCGATTCACTTATCGGTGTTCTCGAGTGACTAATAACTCAGAACCTGGGGGGATCCGAGATCGGTGAGAAACAATACTAGATGAAGACTCGCAGGAAGTAACACAGTACTCGAGATACCAGAGGTTAATACTCGAGGAAGATCAAAAATAGAGGTTGCAGAGATGTATCGATCAACAAAAGACAAGTGCTTTAACTTGTCTGAGAAATGGAATCAAGGAGAAAATGTGGTCGGGATCATGATTGCAAATGATCAATACATAGATACCAGATGATGTCATATCAAGGAAATAGTTAATATTGCAAGAAACTTCTATGATAGGATCTACATCGTGTCTATGGGCATGAACAAAAAGTTCAAGGTCGACTCCCACTTCTTTTATGCATAACCTTTCATTCACTTCTCACATTCGAGGAAGTTGTAGTGTTGAAATTTTATCTGGCAAAATACCAGAAGTGTGTGACTCGTGAAAACTTTCGAGTTCACACAGTTTAGAGAAGGAATATGTTCAACCCATAGGGGCTTCTTAGAAACATATAACACAAGTTTCAAGAGTAAATATCACAAGCTCGAAAACAGAGCATGGTTGAGAAAACAGAGGATACAATTTACCAAAAGCATTATGTATCTGAGGAAAGACTCACCAGCTTATAGAATATGAAGGACGCTGTCGGATAAAATCCAACAAAGGATCTGGTGGTCCACCAGGGGTCTGATGTGAGCATCGGTACTCAACCAGAGGAAGAGACAATGCAAGGAGATCAGACTATAGAAACAACTGACTAATTCAAAGCTCAAATGCAAAAGATTTATGATTTCCAATCAAGGGATCAGAAGCAAACACTCTGATTAAGGATGGATAAGTTGCGAATGCTTAGGGGTACAATCGATGGCAATCTGATTGGTCGAGAACCAACTCATGTTTAAAATGATGTCTGAGACGGAAAGATAATTTAAAAGGATCAACTGATGATTGCATGCATTCGCACTCATGTTGAATCAATAGGATCAAAAGGACGATGCCTAAGGATACTAGCGAATATTGCCAGACATATGAAAAGCATCCATAATGCAAGCAGGCAAGTATTGCAGAACAATAAGCTACTAAGGATTTTTGGAGGATCAAATAGTATTTCGAAGACCATTGTGAAACACAAGAACAACTGGGGGATGAGCGGATACTCGATAAGTGCGAGAATTATCCGAATGGGTATTCGGGTGACAAAGAACAGCAAGGCAGTAAGCTCAAAGGATTATCGAAACAACGACGAGTATTTCAGGGTATCTTGTAATAACAAGACCAACTGGGAATAAAAGTAAGAACGACAGGTGTAAGTATTTATCCATAGGGATTTTTCGGTGGTAGGGAATTGCAAAAGCAACAGGCACAAGGTCTCAAGAAAATATCGGAGAGTATTGTCAGAATCATCTGTTGAAGCAGTCGATCATCAGTAATAAGGGGCTCTCCGGGTGCAAGTGATAACGAGATCCTAATGTTAGATTTAGCAAAATTCATTTAACCCGAATAGAAGAGAGATCAGAGTCCCAGAGTATAGACAAGCAGTAAAAGATCCTAATACCACCCAGATGGCGACGTGGGCCCGTAAGGCACACAGCCATGTTAGTATAAGTTTTTCAATGACTAGACTCGACTTCGGCCAAGGAGCGTGGAAGGGGGATTCCTACAGGCAGTCGGCTCTGATACCAACTTGTGACGCCCCCGATTTGACCGTACACTAATCATACACGCAAACATGTACGATCAAGATCAAGGACTCACGGGAAGATATCACAACACAACTCTACAATTAAAATAAGTCATACAAGCATCATATTACAAGCCAGGGGCCTCGAGGGCTCGAATACAAGAGCTCGATCATAGACGAGTCAGCGGAAGCAACAATATCTGAGTACAGACATAAGTTAAACAAGTTTGCCTTAAGAAGGCTAGCACAAACTGGGATACAGATCGAAAGAGGCGCAGGCCTCCTGCCTGGGATCCTCCTAAACTACTCCTGGTCGTCGTCAACGGGCAGCACGTAGTAGTAGGCACCTCCGGTGTAGTAGGAGTCGTCGTCGACGGTGGCGTCTAGATCCTGGGCTCCAACATCTGGTTGCGACAACCAGGTAGAAGGGATAGAGGGAAAAGAAGGAGAAGCAACCGTGAGTACTCATCCAAAGTACTCGCAAGCAAGGAGCTACACTACATATGCATGGGTATATGTGTAAAGGCCATATCGGTGGACTGAACTGCAGAATGCCAGAATAAGAGGGGGATAGCTAATCCTGTCGAAGACTACGCTTCTGGCAGCCTCCGTCTGCAGCATGTAGAAGAGAGTAGACTGAAGTCCTCCAAGTAGCATCGTATAGCATAATCCTAACCGATGATCCTCTCCTCGTCGCCCTGTGAGAGAGCGATCACCGATTGTATCTGGCACTTGGAAGGGTGTGTTTTATTAAGTATCCGGTTCTGGTTGTCATAAGGTCAAGGTACAACTCCAAGTCGTCCTGTTACCGAAGATCACGGCTATTCGAATAGATTAACTTCCCTGCAGGGGTGCACCACATATCCCAACACGCTCGATCCCATTTGGCCGGACACACTTTCCTGGGTCATGCTCGGCCTTGGAAGATCAACACGTCGCAGCCCTACCTAGGCACAACAGAGAGGTCAGCACGCCGGTCTAAATCCTATGGCGCAGGGGTCTGGGTCCATCGCCCTTTGCACACCTGCACGTTGCGAACGCGACCGGAAGCAGAACTAGCCCCCTTAATACAAGAGCAGGCTTACGGTCCAATCCGGCGCGCGCCACTCAGTCGCTGACGTCACGAAGGCTTCGGCTGATACCACGACGTCGAGTGCCCATAACTGTCCCCGCGTAGATGGTTAGTGCGTATAGGCCAGTAGCCAGACTTAGATCAAATACCAAGATCTCGTTAAACGTGTTAAGTATCTGCAAACGCCGATCAGGGCCAGGCCCACCTCTCTCCTAGGTGGTCTCAACCTGCCCTGTCGCTCCACCATAAAGTAACGGTCGGGGGCCGTCGGGAACCCAGGCCCACCTCTACCGGGATGGAGCCACCTGCCCCTTCAGCCCCCATCTCCAAACAGTTTCTCCGGTAATGTAACAATGTAAAGTATATAGTATATGCCCGTGATCACCTCCCGTAGTGATCACGGCCCAGTAGTATAGCATGGCAGACGGACAAGAGTGTAGGGCCACTGATGATAATCTAGCATCCTATACTAAGCATTAGGATAGCAGGTAAAGGTAACAACAGTAGTAGCAAGGACAGGCTATGCATCAGAATAGGATTAACGGAAAGTAGTAACATGCTACACTACTCTAATGCAAGCAGTATAGAGAAGAGTAGGTGATATCTGGTGATCAAAGGGGGGGCTTGCCTGGTTGCTCTGGCAAGAGAGAGGGGTCGTCAACTCCGTAGTCGTACTGGGTAGCAGCGGCGTCGGTCTCGGTGTCTTGCGAGAGAAGAGGGGGAAGAAACAATAAATATAATGCAAACAAATGCATGACGATGCATGACATGACAATGCGTGGTGCTAGGTGTGCCCTAACGCGGTACGAGGGGGTACCGATGAAGGGGGGAAACATCCGGGAAAGTATCCCCGGCATTTCGCGTTTTCGGGCAGAGGAGCCGGAGGGGGAAAGTTGCGAGTTGGATAGGTTAGGGATGCGTGGCGGACGAACGGGCTGCGTATCCGGGTTCGTCTCGTCGTTCTGAGCAACTTTCATGTTGAAAATATTTTCATCCGAGGTACGGTTTATTTTATATTAATTTTAAAAGATTTAAATCATTTTTAAGATTAATTTAAATATTTTAAGTCAACATTATCCAAAACAGTGTTTGCTGACATCATCATGACATCAGCATGACATCAGCAGTCAACAGAGGTGTTGACTGGGTCACTGACGTGTGGGACCCACTGGTCATACTCTGTTAGTTAATTAACAGTAGTTAATTAGGTTAATTAGTCATTAGGTTAATTAACCTTAATTAGTTAATTTAATCAGAATTAATTAAGTTAATTAATTAATTAATTAATTAATTAATTAATTTTATTATTATTTATTTATTATATATTTTTAAATTCTTTTTTTAAAACGTTCTGGGCAGGGGGCCCACTTGTCATTGGCCCTTGGGGCCTAGTGGGTTTGCGGGTGCGGGCGCTGGGCGTCGGCGCCCGACTGGGCGAGCGCCCAGATCGACAGGAAGGGGGGGCAGCCACGGGCGTGGCGAGGCCCCCGGCGTGGCCGCCGACGCCCACGACACCGGCCAAGGGAACGGAGGGCGGCGCCACGGGAGGGCGGCAAGAGCAGCAGCAGGGGAGACGGCCATGGTGGGGCGCACGAGATGGGGCGCGTGCGAGGCGGTGAGCCGTCCGAGCGTGCAGGGGAGAGCAGCATAGCGGGCGCAGCAGGGAGCGCGTGGGTGGCCGCGACGGGGTGTGCGAGCGCGGCCGGTGGCGAGCGACGAGCGGCGACCGCCGGGTGAGCGCGGCGACGCAGGAACAGGGGTGGGGCGCGACGCAGCACGCGAGCGGAGCGCGGGTGCGGAGCTGTGCGAGCGAGGGAGGTCCGGGGCACAGGCAACGCCCGGGTGCTGGGGCACGCGAACTCACGCGGTGGCGCGTCGAGCAGGGGAGGGAAGGAGAGGGGGGGCTCACGGCGCGGAGTAGGGTTCGTGGCAACGGGTGTCGGGGAGGAGGATGTAGACGGCGTGACGGAGAGGAGCAGGCCGGCGAGGGGGGGGGTCCGGCGACGGGGAGGTCGAGGCGGAGGCGCGGTCCAGGCGGCGACGTGCGCGCGGGGGAGAGGGGCGAGGGGATCGGGATCTCCTCCCGATCCAGATCCGAACGAGGGGAGTGGGGGGGAGCGAGTGGGGCGACGGGGTGGTTAGGGTTGCGGGGATGAGTGGGATAAGGGAGGCGTGGGGGGAGGCCGGTTGGGCTTGCGGCCGAATGGGTCGGCCTGCTGGGCCGAAGCCCAGTGGGGGCCTTTCTCTTTCTTTCTTTCTTTTCTGTTTTTTCGTATTTTCTTTTATTATTTCTTTTCTGTTTTATTTCATTTAAAAGCATTTAGGCATTTTGTAAAAATGTGTTTACTACACCATATTTATCTATGTAATATTTAGTACAAACCGAACATTTTTATTTTAATGTCTATAAACTTTTATTATTTACCAAACTTTGAATTTGAATTTTGGACCGGTTTTGATCTAACGATAGATTAGTAGCGGTAACCGTGGTGACGTGGCACCATTAGCGTGGGATCACTGTAACTTAATTATCCGGGCGTCACAGCGGTCCAGTGACCCGGCGGGGTGGCCGGCAGCGGACGTGGTGGCGGCGCTGCTCCTTGGCGGTGGGGCGGCGTGGTGGTGCGAGGTGGCCGACGTCGCGCCCCCGGTCCAGATCTGGGCCCGGCGGACCCCATCTGGGTCCTAGCGGGCCGGCCCCTGGCGTGGCCTTGTTGTCTGCGGCGCGGTGAGGAGGAGGAGCGGCTCGGATATGGGGCGTCGGCGTCGATGGCGTGCCGGCAGCAGCGCGAAGGCGGGAGCTTTACGGGCCCACAAGGGCTCGGCCGGGCCTGTGGGCCCACGGGCCTGGTGTGCTCCTGCTATTGCGTCCGGACGGCTACCGTCGCCGACGGTGGAGGTGGGGCCCTCCCGCGTGCCGACGGTGCTGATGCCCTAGTCTCGGCTCTGATTCTTCGTCGCGCTGTCCTCACTTCGCGGTGCCGTGGTGAGACGGCGTGGGGGCCTCATGACCACGTTGGCGCATGGTGGTGGTTGGTTTGGTGGCTGGATCCGGAGCACCCGAGGTGCGGGTTGGGATCGGGGGAGACCCTTGTCGGCGTGGCCGACACCGGCGCGGTGGCGCCTGTGGGTGCCACCTGACCTTCCGGGAGGGCGTCGGGGGCTACCCTTCCTCTCGCCTCGTCGTGTACCGGGGGAAACCCTTAGCGGCAGTGTCGTCATCGTCGCGATTCTTCTTGGAGGTGTTGATAGGTGCCGGCGCTTCGGAGTCTTGGAGCCTAGTGGAAGATCCCGGTGGGCGCAGCGATCGCGAGGCTTCTTCGTTTTTGTTGATCCGCCGTTGTCGGCATTTATTTCTTTTGCTCTTTCTCTATCGTTTCTTTTGGGCGTGACTGTGCTGCTTCCGCCCCAGCAACTATCTTTGTATGGTTTGGTTGGTTGCTTTGTATACAAAGTGGGGGAAACCCTTTTTCGGTAATAGAAGAGCTAGAGTTTTGATGTAAAATGGTTGGTGAGAAGATCTAGGCGATGGAATCTTATTCAAGAAAACTATACAAAGAATGGTTGGGTGGTCCGATGAAAAAGGTGAATATGATGAAGCAGATAGACCCCAGCCATCTTAAGTCCATGTTATATGGTGGTTGAGTTGAGCCTAGAGCGTGGGGTAGTGTAAAAGCATGTCCAGCAAGCAAGCTTTCATGGCATATGCCCCAAACAGAATACATGGATTTCATGTGAGGGAATTATTTTAAACTGTGATCATTGTAAACAGTATCATTAGCACAAGACAAGTGAGCACATCAACTCGAAACATCCTGTCAAATTGTCAACCAGCATAAAAACATTGGCATCTACAACAACGAAGAAATTGTCATTTTCTCCAAAGATGGCCTATGATTTATGATCATGTAGTGGAGTAGAAAGAAATGTTGCTCCAGATTAGCAAGCAGCCAATGGGAGGTGCTCATCAAGGCAGACATATCACAACAGGGGCAAGCCACATATCAATCCATGCAGAGCACCACACCACTGATCCAGCTAGCCTTCCAAAGATCCCAGACAGCATGAGGCCGCATCCACTAATCCCCCATGACAATGATGATTAAACCCTTTTCGACCTCATCTTTAGGGCGGTTAACGAGTCATCGCCCCGCCGATGTGTCAATACCACACTGGCCGGCAGGGGTGACGTGTCCGGAGTTGGGTCCAGCAGGGTGCTGACGTGTGTGAGTGCTGTGGAGACCTTGAGGTTGGACCGAGCTTGTGGTCAGCTGCTGATTGGCGGTTGTGCACGCACACTGCCTCCTGTCCTGGGAAATCGGTTGGGAATCTGGTGAGTGGTGGTGCTAAAGCTGCATTTCACTTTCCGGCATGTGAGAAGCATATGCACATGTATTCTACTGGACAAATACAAATCGCAAAGTCTCTTTCCTCTCTCTCACCTCTAACTAAGGTGGTGTACAGGAGTAGTGCCACTTTGCTGCGTGTACAAGTGCTTCACCTTTGTTCACAAGAGAACGTTTGTAGACTTTGCACATCCTTTGTGCTCAGAAGAGAACATTTGCAGACTTTGCCACGGCTTTGTAAACATGGTTGGTTTATTCAAGTATTCAACTCTTCTTGTACAGCGACGTGTCAGACAAATCGTGTTTTCTTTTCTTACTAAAGAGAGAGTTTGACAGTCTCTGGCGGCAGCGCTGCCTACTCATTAAGAAGAAATAGAGGCGAAATGTACAGAGAGACGTATGTTTTTGACACAACATGCGGAAACCGTGTAAACAAAAGAGGATTGCTCACCCTCAAACTGAACCCACGCATAAGTAAGTTTCCTGAAAGCCTTAGCCCCGGCCTAATGTCCTTGAAAGCATGGGAGGCACTTTCTGAATAACAAGTTTGTTGCACATGTGCTTCTCCAACATGCAACTGACGCGATCTTCAAAATGTGTGGTTATTTGCAGCTCTGGCGGCCGTTTAGCCGCCCGCAGGACCTAGACGTCATCAACACCCTCCTCGCCACTCTTGTTGTATATATTTTATTAATGAAAATACCATAAAACGATTGTTCTACGGTCAGCAGGTCAAAAAAACACCCTCCTCGCCGACCTTCAATCGATGGCCTTCCGCATCGCGCCTTCGCTTCCGCCACCTCCGCCGGAACCTGATTAGACATACTGCACATGTTGCGGTGCATGTGTGTGTTCTTTGTGTCTAGGGCTTGTTGAGCTGTGCCCTCAGCATTAACCGTCCTGCTATTTTATTTGTTTGTGAGACTTGTGTGTGTGGGTGTGTAAACTTTGTTGGATGTTTGACTCGGGCGGTTTGCTTTATAATATAAAGCAGGACGAAAGCCTTTTTCGATAAAGTATGAGAGACCGTCTCGACATACGTGAGTCGCCCGCCAGTGAAGATATGCCTCTTGTGCTCCTTCCAAATGTTCCATATCGTGTAGAAGCTGCATTTCACTTTCCCGACATGTGAGAAGCATATGCACATGTATCTACTGGACAAATACAAATCGCAAAGTCTCTTTCCTCGCTCTCACCTCTAAGATGGTGCATAGGGGTAGTGCCGCTTTGCTGCGTACGAGTGCTTCACTTTGTTCACGAGAGAACGTTTGCAGACTTTGCACCGCCTTTGTGTTCACAAGAGAATGTTTACAGACTTTTCCACGGTTTTGTAAAAATGTTTGGTTTATTCAACTCTTCTTGTATAGCGACATGTCAGAAAAATTATGTTGCTTTTTTATTAAAGAAAGAGTTTGACGGCCTTCCTTTTCTTCGAGCAATTACAACACTATTTATTCATTAAGAAGAAATAAAGGCAAAATGTACATAGGAGGGGCGCATGTTTTTGGCACAAACATGCGGAAACCATGAATACAAAACAGGATTACTCGCCTTAAAACTAAACCCCACGCATATGTTTCCCGAAAGTGGGTGTTTGAGAGAAAACTACCACATTCCAGGCATCCGTCCCACAGAACTACCACATTTTTAAAAGTGACCGAAAACTACCAAAAATTTGTAACTTTGTGACTAAAAACTACCAAGTTGAGTTGACGACCGATTTAACGATTTTAAGAGCGTTTCTGGAACGGGTGGCCCACCGGCCAGGTGAATGGCCACACTAACGGCTAACGGCTAACGGCGCTCACCTGCCGCCCCTTAGTGCCGCCTGTCGGTCGCACCTGGTCGGACCAGGTCAAACTGTGCTAACCGGTACTCTCCCCCCTTCCCCATCTCAATATCCCCCGAGCTCTCCCCCTTGCCCTAGCCAGCACTGTTCATGGCGGCGGCGGATCCAAACTCTGGCACCGAATCATTTGGAGGCATCCCCCTTGACGTGGTCGGCGGCGTTGTTGTCGACTTCTCCGAGGTTGACAATTGGCTAGGCAACACTAGCTTTGCGGTTCAATGGCATTCCTAGACGTTGGTTTGGCCGTCTCCGGCTACAGTACCGTCAACGAGAAGAAGTGCACCTCGAGGTCGGCACAAGCTTCCTTGTCCTGATAGCGGCGCGAGGTATGGCAACTGATCTCTCCTTGTGTTTCTGAAATTTTAGGTTTTGTTAAGTAGCATGATATATAGGCTAGTTGCACACTTAGATTTAGATTTGCACCATGTTTGAGCACAATGGGAATTGAAATATGTTAGGAATCTTAGCATTATGTTGTGCTGTCACCGAATCCAAACTGTCAGAGAACTAAAAAACATTTGTGAGAAACCTTAATATTGTCTAGGCCATTTAATTAGAATTCTTTTGGTCTATAGTATTTATGACCCAAAGTGGGAAAGTTGGTTCCATTTCCTAGCCAGAGATTCTGTGCTTAGAAGAATTTACCAGTCAGACATATCATTTTTTACTATGGTTTCTCTTATTGGGAGTGAGGGCAGTGGAGCTGATGATTATATATACTATGTTGCTGATGAGGAGAAAGGAATAGAAGGTTTAGAGCATCTAGGTTCTGAAGATGATGTGTGGCAGATGTTGATCCACTTTCATAATGAAAATATTGTGAACAGAAGAGTTGTCAGAGAAAATGAGCCATGTAATGCAGATGAAAACAAAAATAGTTATTTTGCTGAACATTGCATTAATACACAACAAAGTTCCACTAAGGTGGTGGATGCAAGCAAAGACACAAAGGATGAGCTTAAGAAAAGCATTCTTCATAGAGAAGCTGACCTTAACCATTTTGAAGGTGACATTGATGTGTCTGAATTTCTTTCTGCTGATGCGCAGTCAGATTCAGATGACAACAATGTGGAATTACATCCAGGCTCCTCCTCTGAAGAATAAGCTGCAAAACAAGATACATTAGTGCTCCAGAAACTCAAGCCAGTGAGAAATCCTAGTCCAACCAGTAGATCCCACCATGAGGTTGAGAAAAAGGAAAAGCTGGATTGGTTTCCTGAAGCAGATGAATTTTATTTTCCTGGTGATGTTGGCATAAGGGAGGAAGAAGATGAGCCTGAAGGAGCTTTTAAACTACCAAGTGGTAGGAAGAGAAGGTTGAAGAAGTTAAAGGAAAGGGTATGGTTTGCTGACAAACTTCCATGTCCACAAGAACATTTTCTAAGGGATTGTGCTTCACCGATGTTTATGAGTTCAGAGTTGCACTTAAAGATTTTCACATCAGGACTTCGAGGAATTACCAATATCACATAAATGCCCCTGATAGGATTGTTGTTTGGTGCTCAAAGAGAGCCCATGGATGTGATTTTTTCGGTGCCTCTAAGATAGCTCATGCAAAACTTTCTACATTAAGAAGTGTGATATGATGCCCACTTGTGGAGCATGTGCAGAGACCACAAAGGTTACTACAAAGTGGTTGTAGTAATAAGGTCAAACCAAATATTCAAGCTATAACTAAAGATACATGATTCAAAGGGTGCTACAAAGTCTGTCCGAGGAGCCAAAGCGTCGAGGTCCGAGCTTTCGGCTTCATGTCCAGCGTCGTTTCGTCATTGCATGCCCTCTCATGCATCATTATTGAACCAAGGACTGCAATCTTTGTTTTTCTCTATTTCAGTGACCGAGCAGCATCTCCTCATCCAAGCCGAGGGTGCCGCCTTCGCCAAGTTCACCTTTCTTGTTTTAAGAAAATCAATGGTGATGAAACGCGCCGAGGTGTGCTTCCACGAGGATGGTCATGTTAGTCTAAGATAAATTTTAGCCCCGGTCGAGCTATCGACGCTCTAAACATGTGTAGCTTGATCGCCGAGGTATGGTGCCATCAAGATTCCAACAACCTTTGACTGCATGAGCGTTGGTGCCATTATAGTGTGAATCAACTCGGCGGTAGTGATTTAATATCCTATATGAGTTGTGAATTGATCTTGATGCTCGTATTTTGAGGATCTTGAGACATGTTTCGATTTATCCGAAGTGTCGCCTCGAAAGGTTTTTTCTACACTCTTCCCCATGGAATTTTTAGCACGAAATTGTGAACCCCGCGGAACATAGTCCTCGGTCATATAGTTGGGAAGGTGAAGTGTGTATCCCTATTTAGGGTCATCCTGTGCTGCTCTTGGGCCAAAGTCATGGTTGGATGCGACATGAACTGGCTTTGGACGCTTTGTGGGGTCTCGGTTGCTTGATCTAGCTCATGCCTTAGATGCTTCCTTGGCAGCCTGATCCTCGACCATGAAGGGCACGGTTTTCCCTTCAGTTCGGAGAGAGTGTTCCGTATTACAATTTACTGTTATGAAGCCATGAGGTCCATGCATCTTTAGCTTTGGATAAGCGTAGTGTGGGATGGCATGGAAACGAGTGAAAGTTGTTCTCCTGAGGAGTGCGTGAAAACCACTCCTAAAAGGACGATGTCGAAGGTTAACTCTTCGTTTTGAAAAAATAAGGGTGACCTAAAGACTACGTCCAAGGTCACCGTTCCTGAGCATTGTGCTTCAATTCCCAATATGATACTGCTACTTGTGAACTGCTTTGGGATTTTCCCCAAAGAGGAAGGGTGAAGCAATATACTAGCGGAGAAGTATTTCCCTCAGTGAGAACCAAGGTTATCGAACCAATAGGAGAACCACGCAAATCCTCATCGTCAGCACCTACACACACAAAAGCAAATACTTGCACCCAACGCGGGCAAGAGGGTTGTCAATGTTGGGGAACGCAGTATTTCAAAAAAATATCCTATGATCACGCAAGATCTATCTAGGTGATGCATAGCAACGAGAGGGGAGAGTGTGTTCATGTACCCTCGTAGACCGAAAGCGGAAGCGTTTAGTAACGCGGTTGATGTAGTTGAACGTTTTCGCGATTCAACCGATCCAAGCACCGAACGTACGACACCTCCGTGTTCAGCACACGTTCAGCTTGATGACGTCCCTCGAGCTCTTGATCTAGTTGAGGACGAGGGAGAGTTTCTCAGCACGATGGCGTGTTGACGGTGATGATGAAGTTACCGGCGCAGGGCTTCGCCTAAGCACTACAACGGTATGATCGAGGTGTGTAACTGTGGAGGGGGCACCACACACAGCTAAGAGAAGACTTGTTGTGCCTTTGGGGTGCCCCCTTCCCACGTATATAAAGGGGGGAGGAGAGGTGGCCGGCCCAAGGGGGGGCTCCAAGGGGGGAGTACTACTTGGACTCCCGGTCCAAGTAGGATTCGCCCCCCTCCTTTCCTTTCCGGAGAAGGGGAGAAGGGGAAAGAGGAGGAGAAGAAGAAGGAAAGCCCCCCCCCCGACCCTAGTCCAATTCGGTTTGGGCTTGGGGGCGCGCGCCTCCACCTAGCCGCCGCCTCCTCTCTCCGGGGGGGGGGGGGTTCCGGTAACCCCCCGGTACTCCGAAAAATGTCCGAACCTTTCTAAAACCATTCCGGTGTCCAAACATAACCTTCCAATATATCAATCTTTACGTCTTGACCATTTCGAGACTCCTCGTCATGTCCATGATCTCATCCAGGACTCCAAATAAACTTCGGTTCATCAAATCACATAACCCATAATACAAATTGTCATCGAACGTTAAGCGTGCGAACCCTACGGGTTCGAGAACTATGTAGACATGACCGAGACATATCTCCAGTCAATAACCAATAGCGGAACCTGGATGATCATATTGGATCCTACATATTCTACGAAGATATTTATCGGTCAAACCGCATAACAACATACGTTGTTCTCTTTGTCATCGGTATGTTACTTGCTTGAGATTCGATCGTCGGTATCATCATACCTAGTTCAATCTCGTTACCGGCAAGTCTCTTTACTCGTTCTGTAATGCATCATCCCGCAACTAACTCATTAGTTACATTGCTTGCAAGGCTTATAGTGATGTGCATTACCGAGAGGGCCCAGAGATACCTCTCCGATACATGGAGTGACAAATCCTAATCTTGATCTATGCCAACTCAACAAACACCTTCGGAGACACCTGTAGAGCATCTTTATAATCACCCGGTTACGTTGTGACGTTTGATAGCACACAAGGTGTTCCTCCGGTATTCGGGAGTTGCATAATATCATAGTCAGAGGAACATGTATAAGTCGTGAAGAAAGCAATAGGAATAAAACTAAACGATCATAATGCTAAGCTAACGGATGGGTCTTGTCCATCACATCATTCTCTAATGATGTGATCATGTTCATCAAATGACAACACATGTCTATGGTCAGGAAACTTAACCATCTTTGATTAAGGAGCTAGTCAAGTAGAGGCATACTAGGGACACTTTGTTTTGTCTATGTATCCATACATGTATCAAGTTTCCGGTTAATACAATTCTAGTATGAATAATAAACATTTATCATGATATAAGGAAATATAAAATAACAACTTTATTATTGCCTCTAGGGCATATTTCCTTCAATCTCCCACTTGCTCTAGAGTCAATAATCTAGTTCACATCGCCATGTGATTTAACACTAATAGTTCACATCACCATGTGATTAACACCCATAGTTCACATCGCCATGTGACCAACACCCAAAGGGTTTACTAGAGTCAATAGTCTAGTTCACATCGCCATGTGATTAACACCCAAAGAGTACTAAGGTGTGATCATGTTTTGCTTGTGAGAGAAGTTTAGTCAACGGGTCTGCCACATTCAGATCCGTATGTATTTTGCAAATTTCTATGTCTACAATGCTCTAGCTAATTGCTCCCACTTTCAATATGTATCCAGATTGAGACTCGGAGTCATCCACATCGGTGTTAAAGCTTGCATCGACGTAACTCTTTACGATGAACTCTTTATCACCTCCATAACCGAGAAATATTTTCTTAGTCCTCTAAGGATAACTTTGACCGTTGTCCAGTGATCTACTCCTGGATCACTATTGTACCCCTTTGCCAAACTCATGGCAAGGTACACAATAGGTCTGGTATACAGCATGGCATACTTTATAGAACCTATGACTGAGGCATAGGGAATAACTTTCATTCTCTTTCTATATTTTGTTGTGGTCGGGTTTCGAGTCTTACTCAACTTCACACCTTGCAACACAGGCTAGAACTCCTTCTTTGAATGTTCCATTTTGAACTACTTCAAAATCTTGTCAAGGTATGTTCTCACTGAAAAATCTTATCAAGTGTCTTGATCTATCTCTATAGATCTTGATGCTCAATATGTAAGCAGCTTCGCCGAGGTATTTATTTGAAAAACTCCTTTCAAACACTCCTTTATGCTTTCGAGAAAATTCTACGTCATTTCCAATCAACAATATGTCATTCACATATACTTATCAGAAAGGTTGTAGTGCTCCCACTCACTTTCTTGTAAATACTGGCTTCTCCAAAAGTCTGTATAAAACCATATGTTTTGATCACACTATCAAAGCGAATATTCCAACTCCGAGAGGCTTGCACCAGTCCATAAATGGATCGCTGGAGCTTGCACACTTTGTTAGCACCTTTAGGATCGACAAAACCTTCTGGCTGCATCATATACAACTCTTCTTTAAGAAATCCATTAAGGAATGCAGTTTTGACATCCATTTGCTAAATTTCATAATCATAAAATGCGGCAATTGCTAACATGATTCGGACAGACTTAAGCATCGCTACGAGTGAGAAAATATCATCGTAGTCAACACCTTGAACTTGTCGAAACCGTTTTGCGACAAGTCGAGCTTTTTAGATAGTAACACTACCATCAGCGTCCATCTTCCTCTTGAAGATCCATTTATTATCTATGGCTCGCCGATCATCGGGCAAGTCAACCAAATTCCACACTTTGTTCTCATACATGGATCCCATCTCAGATTTCATGGCCTCAAGCCATTTCTCGAATCTGGACTCATCATCGCTTCCTCATAGTTCGTAGGTTCGTCATGGTCAAGTAACATGACCTCCAGAACAGGATTACCGTACCACTCTGGTGTGGATCTTACTCTGGTTGACCTACGAGGTTCAGTAGTAACTTGATCCAAAGTTTCATGATCATCATCATTAGCTTCCTCACTAATTGGTGTAGGAATCACTGGAATTGATTTCTGTGATGAACTACTTTCCAATAAGGGAGCAGGTACAATTACCTCATCAAGTTCTACTTTCCTCCTGATACGTCTCCGTCGTATCTATAATTTTTTATTGTTCCATGCCAATATTATACAACTTTCATATACTTTTGGCAACTTTCTATACTATTTTTCGGGACTAACATATTGATCCAGTGCCCAGTGCCAATTCCTGTTTGTTGCATGTTTTTTGTTTCGCAGAAAATCCATATCAAACGGAGTCCAAATGGGATAAAAACTGACGGAGATTGTTTTTGGAATATATGTGATTTTTGGGAAGAAGAATCAACGCGAGACGATGCCCGAGGGGGCCACGAGGCAGGGGGGCGCCATAGGGGGTCAGGCGCGCCCTGGGCCCTCGTGGCCACCCCGTAAGGTGGTTGATGCCCTTCTTTGTCCGCAAGAAATCTAATATCCGGATAGAGACCGTGTTAAAATTTCAGCCCAATCGGAGTTACGGTTCTCCGGGAATATAAGAAACGGTGAAAGGGCAGAATCTGGGAACGCAGAAACAGAGAGAGGCAGAGAAACAGATCCAATCTCGGAGGGCCTCTCGCCCCTCCCACACCATGGAGACCATGGACCAGAGGGGAAACCCTTCTCCCATCTAGGTAGAAGGTCAAGGAAGAAGAAGAAGTAGGGGGGCTCTCTCCCCCTCGCTTCCGGTGGCGCCGGAACGCCGTCGGGGGCCTTCATCATCACCGCAATCTACACCAACACCTCCACCATCTTCACCAAGATCTCCATCACCTTCCACCCTCTATCTACAGCGGTCCACTCTCCCGCAACCCAATATACCCTCTACTTGAACATGGTTCTTTATGCTTCATATTATTATCCAATGATGTGTTGCCATCCTATGATGTCTGAATAGATTTTCATTGTCCTATCGGTGGTTGATGAATTACTATGATTGATTTAATTTGCTTGTGGTTATGTTGTTGTCCTTTGGTGCCCATCATATGAGTGCGCGTGTGAATCACACCATAGGGTTAGTTGTATGTTGATAGGACTATGTATTGGAGGGCAAGAGTGACAGAAGCTTCAACCTAGCATAGAAATTGATGCATACGGGATTGAAGGGGGACCAATATATCTTAATGCTATGGTTGGGTTTTACCTTAATGAACGTTAGTAGTTGCGGATGCTTGCTAATAGTTCCAGTCATAAGTGCATAGAATTCCAAGTCAGGGATGACATGCTAGCAGTGGCCTCTCCCACATAAAACTTGCTATCGGTCTAGTAAAGTAGTCAATTGCTTAGGGACAATCTCGCAACTCCTACCACCACTTTTCCACACTCAATATATTACCTTTATCGTTTCTTTATCTAAACAGCCCCTACTTTTTATTTACGTGCTCTTTATTATCTTGCAAACCTATCCAAAAACACCTACAAAGTACTTCTAGTTTCATACTTGTTCTAGGTAAAGCAAAAGTTAAGCGTGCGTAGAGTTGTATCGGTGGTCGATAGAACTTGAGGGAATATTTGTTCTACCTTTAGCTCCTCGTTGGGTTCGACACTCTTACTTATCGAAAGAGGCTACAATTGATCCCCTATACTTGTGGGTTATCAAGACCTTTTTCTAGCACCGTTGCCGGGGAGCCATAGCGTGGGGTGAATATTCTCGTGTGTGCTTGTTTGCTTTATCACTAAGTAATTATTATTTGTTGTTCTTAGTTGTTCTCTATCTTTAGTTATGGATATGGAACACGAAATACCAAAAAAATTAGGTGTACCTGCTACTCATGGATATGGGGAACCTCCTAAAACCCTCGATGCTGGTTATGTGAAAAATATTATGTACTACTTTGATAATCCTGAGGAAACCCCATTCAATTATGTAATGGGAGACACGTTGGATCAACGTGAATACTTTAGAGATTGTCGCTTGACTCAAAAAGGGAAACTATTATGGGATCAAATTCATATGTTGCATTGGTATGCTCGGGAACTATGCTTGAGATATGATTATACTTCTTGCTCTAGGATGAAGGCTCCACACCTTCCCTTTTCATGCAAATTTAATGATGATAAAACATTGACTTCTTATGCTAATGGTATATATGATTACTATGATGTGGAACAAATAGAAGAATTTGTTGCTTTTATGGGTGCTTATGAATTGAATCTTTTTTAAAAGAGTGTGAAAATTTTGATGATTCAGTTTATAGACCTGAAAATTTAGCTATCCTTAAATATTGCTATGAGAATTATGAATTTAATTCCGATATTGATGATTTTATTGAGAGAGTCTCCGTTGTCCAAGAAGAGACTAATATTTTGCAGGAGTCTATGGAAGAAGAAATTAATGACATTGTGAGCTCATTGGATGAAAAAGATGAGGAGGAGAGCGAAGAACAAAAGGAGGAAGAGCGGATTGATCACCCGTGCCCACCTTCTAATGAGAGTAACTCTTCAACTAATACATTGTTTAATTTCCCTTCGTGCTTACCGAAGGATGATTGCTATGATGACTGTTATGATCCCGTTGATTCTCTTGAAATATCCCTTTTTGATGATGCTTGCTATGCTTGTGGCTAAGATGCCAATATGAATTATGCTTATGGAGATGAACTTGCTATAGTTCCTTATGTTAAACATGAAATTATTGCTATTGTTGTTGGGTAATGTAGTAATATCAAAAAAATTCCTACACACACGCAAGATCATGGTGATGCATAGCAACGAGAGGAGAGTGTGTTGTCTACGTACCCTCGTAGACTGGCAACGGAAGCGTTGACACAATGTAGAGGAAGTACCGAATGCACGGCATCTCTGAGTTCAGCACACGTTCAGCTCGATGATGTCCCGTGAACTCTGATCCAGCAGAGCTTCACGGGAGAGTTCCGTCAGCACGACGGCGTGGTGACGATGATGATGTTGCTACCGACGCAGGGCTTCACCTAAGCACCGCTATGATATGACCGAGGTGGAATATGGTGGATGGGGGCACCGCACACGGCTGGGAGAGATCAACTGATCAACTTGTGTGCCTAGAGGTGCCCCTGCCCTTGTATATAAAGGAGCAAGGGGGGAGGCCGGCCGGCCCTCTATGGGCGCGCCAGGAGGAGGAGTCCTCCTCCTAGTAGGAGTAGGACTCCCCTTTCCTACTCCTACTAGGAGGAGGAAAGGAAGAAGGAGAAGGAGAAGGAAGGAGAAGGAGGAAAAGGAGGAAAGGGGGGCCGGCCCCCTAGTCCAATTCGGTTTGGGCTAGGGGGGTCGCGCGCCCTGCCTCCTCTCTTCCACCACTTGGCCCATGAGGCCCATTACTTCTTCCTCGTATTCCCGTAACTCCCCGGTACCCCCGAAAATACCCGAATCACTCGGAATCTTTCTGATGTCCGAATATAGTCGTCCAATATATCGATCTTTATGTCTCGACCATTTCGAGACTCCTCGTCATGTCCCCGATCTCATCCGGGACTCCGAACTACCTTCGGTACATCAAGTCACATAAACTCATAATACAATCGTCACCGAAACTTTAAGCATGCGGACCCTATGGGTTCGAGAACTATGTAGACATGACCGGGACATGTCTCCGGTCAATAACCAATAGCGAAACCTGGATGCTCATATTGGCTCCCACATATTCTACAAAGATCTTTATCGGTCAGACCGCATAACAACATACATTTTTTCCCTTTGTCATCGGTATGTTACTTGCCCGAGATTCGATCGTCGGTATCTCAATACCTAGTTCAATCTCGTTACTGGCAAGTCTCTTTACTCATTCTGTAATACATCATCCCGCAACTAACTCATTAGTTGCAATGCTTGCAAGGCTTAAGTGATGTGCATTACTGAGAGGGCCCAGAGATACCTCTCCGACAATCAGAGTGACAAATCCTAATCTCGAAATACGCCAACCCAACAAGTACCTTCGGAGACACCTGCAGAGCACCTTTATAATCACACAGTTACGTTGTGACGTTTGGTAGCACACAAAGTGTTCCTCTGGTAAACGGGAGTTGCATAATCTCATAGTCATAGGAACATGTATAAGTCATGAAGAAACCAATAGCAACAAACTAAATGATCAAGTGTTATGCTAACGGAATGGGTCAAGTCAATCACATCATTCTCCTAATGATGTGATCCCGTTAATCAAATGACAACTCATGTCTATGGTTAGGAAACATAACCATCTTTGATCAACGAGCTAGTCAAGTAGAGGCATACTAGTGACACTCTGTTTGTCTATGTATTCACACATGTATTATGTTTCCAGTTAATACAATTCTAGCATGAATAATAAACATTTATCATGATATAAGGAAATAAATAATAACTTTATTATTGCCTCTAGGGCATATTTCCTTCAGTCTCCCACTTGCACTAGAGTCAATAATCTAGTTCACATCGCCATGTGATTTAATACCAATAGTTCACATCACCATGTGATTAAGACCCATAGTTCACATCGACATGTGACCAACACCCAAAGGGTTTACTAGAGTCAATAATCTAGTTCACATCGCTATGTGATTAATACCCAAAGAGTACTGAGGTGTGATCATGTTTTGCTTATGAGAGAAGTTTAGTCAACGGGTCTGCCACATTCAGATCCGTAAGTATTTTGCAAATTTCTATGTCAACAATGCTCTGCACAGAGCTACTCTAGCTAATTGCTCCCACTTTCAATATGTATCCAGATTGAGATTTAGAGCCATCTGGATCAGTGTCAAAATTTGCATCGACGTAACCCTTTACGACGAACCTTTTGTCACTTCCATAATCGAGAAACATATCCTTATTCCACTAAGGATAATTTTGACCAATGTCCAGTGATCTACTCCTAGATCAGTATTGTACTCCTTTGCCAAACTTAGGGCAGGGTATACAATAGGTCTGGTACACAGCATGGCATACTTTATAGAACCTATGGATGAGGCATAGGGAATGACTTTCATTCTCTCTCTATTTTCTGCCGTGGTCGGGTTTTGAGTCTTACTCAACTTCACACCTTGTAACACAGGCAAGAACTCCTTCTTTGACTGTTCCATTTTGAACTACTTCAAAATCTTGTCAAGGTATGTACTCATTGAAAAACTTATCAAGCGTCTTGATCTATCTCTATAGATCTTGATGCTCAATGTGTAATCAGCTTCACCGAGGTCTTTCTTTGAAAAAACTCCTTTCAAACATTCCTTTATGCTTTGCAGAATAATTCTACATCATCTTCGATCAACAATATGTCATACATATACTTATCAGAAATGTTGTAGTGCTCTCACTCACTTTCTTGTAAATACAGGCTTCACCGCAAGTCTGTATAAAACTATATGCTTTGATCAACTTATCAAAGCGTATATTCCAACTCCGAGATTCTTGCACCAGTCCATAGATGCATCGCTGGAGCTTGCATATTTTGTTAGTACCTTTAGGATCGACAACCTTCTGGTTGCATCATATACAACTCTTCTTTAATAAATTCTATTAAGGAATGCAGTTTTGTTTATCCATTTGCTAGATTTCATAAAATGCGGCAATAGCTAACATGATTCGGACAGACTTAAGCATAGATACGAGTGAGAAATTCTCATCGTGGTCAACACCTTGAACTTGTCGAAAACCTTTTTGCAACAATTCTAACTTTGTAGATAGTAACACTACTATCAGCATCCGTCTTCCTCTTGAAGATCCATTTAATCTCAATGGCTCGCCGATCTTTGGGCAAGTCAATCAAAGTCCATACTTTGTTCTTATACATGGATCTCATCTCAGATTTCATGGCCTCAAGCCATTTCGCGGAATCGGGGCTCATCATCGCCTCCTCATAGTTCGTAGGTTCGTCGTGGTCAAGTAACATGACCTCCAGAACAGGATTACCGTATCACTTTGGTGCGGATCTCACTCTGGTTTACCTACGAGGTTCGGTAGTAACTTGATCCGAAGTTACATGATCATCATCATTAGCTTCCTCACTAATTGGTGTAGGAACAGATTTCTGTGATGAACTACTTTACAATAAGGGAGCAGGTACAGTTACCTCATCAAGTTCTACTTTTCTCCCACTCACTTCTTTCGAGAGAAACTCCTTCTCTAGAAAGGATCCATTCTCAACAATGAATATCTTGCCTTCGGATCTGTGATAGAAGGTGTACCCAACATTTTCTTTTGGGTATCCTATGAAGAAGCACTTCTCCGATTTGGGTTTGAGCTTATCAGGTTGAAACTTTTTCACATAAGCATTGCAACCTCAAACTTTAAGAAATGACAGCTTAGGTTTCTTGCCAAACCATAGTTCATATGGTGTCATCTCAATGGATTTAGATAGTGCCCTATTTAACGTGAATGTAGCTGTCTCTAATGCATAACCTCAAAAATATAGTGCCCTATTTAATGTTCTACTCATGCATAACATCAACGCATAAAACCAGGCTCTGATACCACTATTGGGTAACGTAGTAATTTCAAAAAAATTCCTACGCACACGCAAGATCATGGTGATGCATAGCAACAAGAGGGGAGAGTGTTGTCTACGTACCCTCGTAGACCGGCAACGGAAGCATTGACACAACATAGAGGAAGTAGTCATACGTCTTCCCGATCCGACTGATCCAAGTACCAAACGCATGGCACCTCCGAGTTCAGCACACATTCAGCTCGATGACGTCCCGCGAACTCCGATCCAGCAGAGCTTCACGGGAGAGTTCCTTCAGCATGACGGCGTGGTGATGGTGATGATGTTGCTACCGACGCAGGACTTCGCCTAAGCACCGCTACGATATGACCGAGGTGGAATATGGTGGAGGGGGGCACCGCACACGGCTGGGAAAGATCAACTGATCAACTTGTGTGTCTAGAGGTGCCCCCTACCCCTGTATATAAAGGAGCAAGGGGGAGGCCGGCCGGCCCTCTATGGGCGCGCCAGGAGGGGGAGTCCTCCTCCTAGTAGGAGTAGGACTCCACTTTCCTACTCCTACTAGGAGGAGGAAAGGAAGGAGGAGAAGGAGAAGGAAGGGGAAGGAGGAAAAGGAGGAAAGGGGGGCCGGCCCCCTAGTCCAATTCGGTTTGGGCTAGGAGGACCGCGCGCCCTGCCTCCTCTCTTCCACCACTTGGCCCATGAGGCCCATTACTTCTTCCTCGTATTCCCGTAACTCCCCGGTACCCCCGAAAATACCCGAATCACTCGGAACCTTTCCGATGTCCGAATATAGTCGTCCAATATATCGATCTTTACGTATCGACCATTTCGAGACTCCTCGTCATGTCCCCGATCTCATCTGGGACTCCGAACTACCTTCGGTACATCAAATCATATAAACTGATAATACAATCGTCACCGAAACTTTAAGCGTGCGGACCCTACGGGTTCGAGAACTATGTAGACATGATCGAGACATGTATCTGGTCAATAACCAATAGCGGAACATGGATGCTCATATTGGCTCCCACATATTCAACGAAGATCTTTATCGGTCAGACCGCATAACAACATACGTTGTTCCCTTTGTCATCGGTATGTTACTTGCCCGAGATTCGATCGTCGGTATCTCAATACCTAGTTCAATCTCATTACCGGCAAGTCCCTTTACTCGTTCTGTAATACATCATCCCGCAACTAACTCATTAGTTGCAATGCTTGCAAGGCTTAAGTGATGTGCATTACCGAGAGGGCCTAGAGATACCTCTCCGACAATCGGAGTGACAAATCCTAATCTCGAAATACGCCAACCCAACAAGTACCTTCGGAGACACCTGTAGAGCACCTTTATAATCACCCAGTTACGTTGTGACATTTCGTAGCACACAAAGTGTTCCTCTGGTAAATGGGAGTTGCATAATCTCATAGTCATAGGAACATGTATAAGTCATGAAGAAAGCAATAGCAACAAACTAAACGATCAAGTGCTATGCTAACGGAATGGGTCAAGTCAATCACATCATTCTCCTAATGATGTGATCCCGTTAATCAAATGACAACTCATGTCTATGGTTAGGAAACATAACCATCTTTGATCAACGAGCTAGTCAAGTAGAGGCATACTAGTGACACTCTGTTTGTCTATGTATTCACACATGTATTATGTTTCCGGTTAATACAATTCTAGCATGAATAATAAACATTTATCATGATATAAGAGAATAAATAATAACTTTATTATTGCCTCTAGGGCATATTTCCTTCAATTGCACCCACGCATGATAGTCCTATTATCTTTTTGAATTCCCCCGACTACACTATATCGGAGAAGTTTGCTCTTGTTAAGGATTATATTGATGGGTTGCGTTTTACTACTACACATGATGATTTTGATAGATATAATATGCATGTGCTTGCTGCTCCTACTTGCAATTATTATGAGAGAGGAACTATATCTCCACCTCTCTATGTTTCCCACATGATAAAATTGCAAGAAACTGCTTATGCTATGTATTGGCCTTTACTTGATGTGCATGAATTATTCTTTTATGACATGCCGATGCATAGGAAGAGAGTTAGACTTAGTTGTTGCATGATTTATGTTACTTTGTGCTCACTACTAAATCACAAATCATTGTTAATTAAAATTGGCTTTGATATACCTTGGGATCCAGGTGGATCCATTACTTGAGCACTATATGCCTAGCTTAATGGCTTTAAAGAAGGCGCTGCCAGGGAGACAACCCGGAAGTTTTAGAGAGTCATTTATTTCTGTTGTGTGCTTTTATAAAGTTTAAAGTAAAAATAATGTGCCAAGATTTGCCTTTAGGATGTTTTAGATTACTTGTTGGTTTGTGCGGTGCAGGACAGAAACTTTGCCTGTAGTGCGCGATTTTACATTTTTTTTTACTAGAACGTCAAACGGTTCTGAAATTTTTTGCACTATCTTTCTATACAAATTGTTTATTTTTCCTAATTTTGGTACAATTTTTGGAGTACCAGAGATATGGTTAATGTTCAGATTATTACAGACTGTTCTGTTTTAGACAGATTCTGTTTTTGATGCATAGTTTGCTTGTTTTGATGAACTATCTATTTATATCAGTGGATTAAGCCAGGGAAAAGTTATATTACAGTAGCTACAATGCAAAAACAAAATATGAATTGGTTTTCAACAGTACTTAGAGTAGTGATTTTCTTTATTATACCAACGGATCTTATAGAGTTTTCTGTTGAAGTTTTGTGTGGATGAAGTGTTCGAAGATCGAGGAGGTCTCGATATGAGGATAAGGAGGAGAGACAAGAGCTCAAGCTTGGGGATGCCCAAGGCACCTAAAGTAAATATTCAAGGAGACTCAAGCGTCTAAGCTTGGGGATGCCCCGGAAGGCATCCCATCTTTCTTCAACAAGTATCGGTATGTTTTCGGATTCGTTTCGTTCATGCGATATGTGCAATCTTGAAGCGTCTTTTGCATTTAGTTTTCATTTTTATTTTATGCACCATGCTGGTATGAGATAGTCCTTGGTTGATTTATAGAATTCTCATTGCACTTCACTTATATCTTTTGAGTTTGGCTTTATAGAATGCTTCATGTGCTTCACTTATATCATTTGAAGTTTGCATTACGTGTTTCTCTTCACATAGAAAACCGCCATTTATAGAATGCTCTTATGCTTCACTTATATTTGTTAGAGCATGGGCATATCTTTTGTAGAAATAATTAAACTCTCTTGCTTCACTTATATCTATTTAGAGAGATGACAGGAACTGGTCATTCACATGGTTAGTCATAAAATCCTACATAAAACTTGTAGATCACTGAATATGATATGTTTGGTTCCTTGGAATAGTTTTGCGATATAAAGATGGTGATATTAGAGTCATGCTAGTGGGTAGTTGTGGATTATAGAAATACTTGTGTTGAAGTTTGTGATTCCCGTAGCATGCACGTATGGTGAACCGTTGTGTGATGAAGTCGGAGCATGATTTATTTATTGATTGTCTTCCTTATGAGTGGCAGTCGGGGACGAGCGATGGTCTTTTCCTACCAATCTATCCCCCTAGGAGCATGCGTGTAGTACTTTGTTTTGATAGATAATATACTTTTGCAATAAGTATGTGAGTTATTTATGACTAATGTTGAGTCCATGGATTATACGCACTCTCACCCTTCCATCATTGCTAGCCTCTTCCGTACCGTGCATTGCCCTTTCTCACCTCGAGAGTTGGTGCAAACTTCGCCGGTGCATCCATACCCCGTGATATGATACGCTCTATCACACATAAGCCTCCTTATATCTTCCTCAAAACAGGCACCATACCTACCTATTGTGGCATTTCCATAACCATTCCGAGATATATTGCCATGCAACTTCCATCATCATCATATACATGACTTGAGCATTTATTGTCATGTTGCTTTGCATGATCGTAAGATAGCTAGCATGATGTTTTCATGGCTTGCCCGTTTTTTGATGTCATTGCTACGCTAGATCATTGCACATCCCGGTACACCGCCGGGGGCATTCATATAGAGTCATATTTTGTTCTAGTATCGAGTTGTAATATTGAGTTGTAAGTAAATAAAAGTGTGATGATCATCATTATTAGAGCATTGTCCCATGTGAGGAAAGGATGATGGAAGCTATGATTCCCGCACAAGTTGGGATGAGTCTCCAGACTTTACAAAAAAAAGAGGCCAAAGAAGCCCACCAAAAAAACAAAAAAACAGAAAATGAGAGAAAAAGAGATAAGGGGCAATGTTACTATCCTTTTACCACACTTGTGCTTCAGAGTAGCACCATATTCTTCATATAGAGAGTCTCTTGAGTTATCACTTCCATATACTGGTCGGAATTTTCATTATAGAACTTGGCTTGTATATTTCGATGATGGGCTTCCTCAAATGCCCGAGGTCTTCATGAGCAAGCAAGTTGGATGCACACCCACTTAGTTTCCAGTTTGAGCTTTCGTACACTTATAGCTCTTAGTGCATCTGTTGCATGGCAATCCCTACTCCTCGCATTGACATCAATTGATGGGCATCTCCATAGCCCATTGATTAGCCGCGTCGATATGAGACTTTCTTCCTTTTTGTCTTCTCCACACAACCTACACCATCATATTATATTCCACCTATAGTGCTATGTCCATGGCTCACGCTCATGTATTGCGTGAAAGTTGAAAAGGTTTGAGAACGTAAAAAGTATGAAACAATTGCTTGGCTTGTCATCGGGGTTGTGCGTGATTTGAATATTTTGTGTGGTGAAGATGGAGCATAGCCTGACCATATGATTTTGTAGGGATAACTTTCTTTGACCATGTTATTTTGAAAAGACATGATTGCTTTATTAGTATGCTTGAAGTATTATTGTCTTAATGTCAAATGATAGACTATTGCTTTGAATCACTCGTGTCTTAATATTCATGACATGATTAGATTACATGATCAAGATTATGCTAGGTAGCATTCCACATCAAAAATTATCTTTTTTATCATTTACCTACTCGAGGACGAGCAGGAATTAAGCTTGGGGATGCTAATACGTCTCCGTCATATCTATAATTTTTTATTGTTCCATGCCAATATTATACAACTTTCATATACTTTTGGCAACTTTTTATACTATTTTTGGGGACTAACATATTGATCCAGTGCCCAGTGCCAGTTCCTGTTTGTTGCATGGTTTTTGTTTGCAGAAAATCCATATCAAACGGAGTCCAAACGGGATAAAAACTGACGGAGATTTTTTTTGGAATATATGTGATTTTTGGGAAGAAGAATCAACGTGAGACGATGTCTGAGGGGGCCACGAGGCAGGGGGCGCCCCAGGGGTCAGGCACGCCCTGGACCCTCGTGGACACCCCGTAAGGCGGTTGATGCCCTTCTTTCACCGCAAGAAAGCTAATATCCGGATAGAGATCGTGTTAAAATTTCAGCCCAATCGGAGTTACGGATCTCCGGGAATATAAGAAATGGTAAAAGGGCAGAATCTGGGAACGCAGAAACAGAGAGAGACAGAGAGACAGATCCAATCACGGAGGGGCTCTCGCCCCTCCCACGCCATGGAGACCATGGACCGGAGGGTAAACCCTTCTCCCATCGAGGGAGAAGGTCAAGGAAGAAGAAGAAGTAGGGGGGCTCTCTCCCCCTCGCTTCCGGTGGCACCGGAACGCCGCCGGGGGCCATCATCATCACCGCAATCTACACCAACACCTCTGCCATCTTCACCAACATCTCCATCACCTTTCCCCCTCTATCTACAGTGGTCCACTCTCCCGCAACACGCTATACCCTCTACTTGAACATGGTGCTTTATGCTTCATATTATTATCCAATGATGTGTTGCCATCCTATGATGTCTGAGTAGATTTTCGTTGTCCTATCGGTGGTTGATGAATTACTATGATTGATTTTATTTGCTTGTGGTTATGTTGATGTCCTTTGGTGCCCATCATATGAGCGCGCGCGTGGACACCTAGGGTTAGTTGTATGTTGATAGGACTATGTATTGGAGGGCAAGAGTGACAGAAGCTTCAACATAGCATAGAAATTGATGCATACGGGATTGAAGGGGGACCAATATATCTTAATGCTATGGTTGGGTTTTACCTTAATGAACATTAGTAGTTGCGGATTCTTGCTAATAGTTCCAATCATCAGTGCATAGAATTCCAAGTCAGGGATGACATGCTAGCAGTGGCCTCTCCCATATAAAACTTGCTATTGGTCTAGTAAAGTAGTCAATTGCTTAGGGACAATCTCGCAACTCCTACCACCACTTTTCTACACTCACTATACTACCTTTATCGTTTCTTTATCTAAACAGCCCCTACTTTTTATTTACGTGCTTTTTATTATCTTGCAAACCTATCCAAAAACACCTACAAAGTACTTCTAGTTTCATGCTTGTTCTAGGTAAAGCAAACGTTAAGCGTGCGTAGAGTTGTATCGGTGGTCGATAGAACTTGAGGAAATATTTGTTCTGCCTTTAGCTCCTTGTTGGGTTCGACACTCTTACTTATCAAAAGAGGCAACAATTGATCCCCTATACTTGTGGGTTATCACCTCCCACTCACTTCTTTCGAGAGAAACTCCTTCTCTAGAAAGGATCCATTCTTAGCAATGAGTATCTCGTCTTCGGATCTGTGATAGAAGGTGTACCCAACAGTTTCCTTTGGGTATCCTATGAAGACACATTTCTCCGATTTGGGTTCGAGCTTATCATGTTGAAGCTTTTTCACATAAGCATCGCAGCCTCAAACTTTAAGAAACGACAACTTGGCTTTCTTGCCAAACCACAGTTCATATGGTGTCATCTCAACGGATTTATATGGTGCCCTATTTAACGTGAATGCAGTTGTCTCTAAAGTATAACCTCAAAACGATAGCGGTAAATCAGTAAGAGACATCATAGATCGCACCATATCTAATAAAGTGCGGTTACGACGTTCGGACACACCATTACGTTGTGGTGTTCCAGGTGGCATGAGTTGCGAAACTATTCCACATTGTTTCAAATGAAGACCAAACTCATAGCTCAAATATTCGCCTCCACAATCAGATCGTAGAAACTTTATTTTCTTGTTACAATGATTTTCCACTTCACTCTGAAATTCTTTAAACTTTTTAAATGTTTCAGACTTATGTTTCATCAAGTAGATATACCCATATCTGCTCAAATCATCTGTGAAGGTCAGAAAATAATGATACCCGTCGCGAGCCTCAACACTCATCGGACCGCATACATCAGTATGTATTATTTCCAATAAGTCAGTTGCTTGCTCCATTGTTCCAGAGAACGGAGTCTTAGTCACCTTGCCCATGAGGCATGGTTCACAAGCATCAAGTGATTCATAATCAAGTGATACCAAAAGCCCATCAGCATGGAGTTTCTTCATGCGCTTTACACCAATATGACCTAAACGGCAGTGCCACAAATAAGTTGCACTATCATTATTAAACTTGTATCTTTTGGCTTCAATATTATGAATATGTGTATCACTACTATCGAGATTCAACAAAAATAGACCACTCATCAAGGGTGCATGACCATAAAAGATATTACTCATATAAATATAACAACCATTATTCTCTGATTTAAATGAATAACTGTCTCGCATCAAACAAGATCCAGATATAATGTTCATGCTTAACGCTGGCACCAAATAAAAATTATTCAGGTCTAAAACTAATCTCGAAGGTAGATGTAGAGGTAGCGTGCCGACGGCGATCACATCGACTTTGAAACCATTTTCCACGTGCATCATCATCTCGTCCTTAGCCAATCTTCGTTTAATCCGTAGCCCCTGTTTTGAGTTGCAAATATGAGCAACAGAACCAGTATCAAATACCCAGGCGCTACTACGAGCATTAGTAAGGTACACATCAATAACATGTATATCAAATATACCTTTCACTTTGCCATCCTTCTTATCCGCCAAATACTTGGGGCAGTTCCGCTTCCAGTGACCAGTCCCTTTGCGGTAGAAGCACTCAGTCTCAGGCTTAGGTCCAGACTTGGGCTTCTTCACTTGAGCAGCAACTTGTTTTTCGTTCTACTTGAAGTCCCCCTTCTTCCCTTTGCCCTTTTTCTTGAAACTGGTGGTCTTATTAACCATCAACACTTGATGCTCCTTCTTAATTTCTACCTCCGGAGCCTTTAGCATTGCGAAGATCTCGGGAATCGCCTTATCCATCCCTTGCATATTATAGTTCATCACGAAGCTTTTGTAACTTGGTGGCAGTGATTGAAGAACTCTATCAATGACATTATCATCAGGAAGATTAACTCCTAGTTGAGTCAAGTGGTTGTGGTACCCAGACATTCTGAGCATATGCTCACTAGCTGAGCTATTCTCCTCCATCTTGTAGGCAAAGTACTTTTTCATAGGTCTCATACCTCTTAACATGGGCATGAGTCTGAAATACCAATTTTAACTCTTGTAACATCTCATATGCTCCATGTCGTTCAAAACATTTTTGAAGTCCCGGTTCTAAGCCGTAAAGCATGGTGCACTAAACTATCAAGTAGTCATCATACCGAGCTTGTCAAACATTCATAACGTCTGTATATGCTCCTGCAATAGTTCTGTCACCTAGCGGTGCATCAAGGACATAATTCTTCTGTGCAGCAATGAGGATAATCCTCAGATCACGGACCCAGTCCGCATAATGGCTACTATCATCTTTCAACTTAGTTTTCTCTAGGAACATATCAAAAATAAAACAGGGGAGCTAGACGCGAGCTATTGATCTATAACATAGATATGCAAATACTATCAGGACTAAGTTCATGATAAATTAAAGTTCAATTTATCATATTACTTAAGAACTCCCACTTAGATAAACATCCCTCGAGTCATCTAAATTATCACGTGATCCATATCAACTAAACCATGTCCGATCATCACGTGAGATGGAGTAGTTTTCAATGGTGAACATCTCTATGTTGATCATATCTACTATATGATTCACATTCGACCTTTCGGTCTATAGTGTTCCGAGGCCATGTCTGTACATGCTAGGCTCGTCAAGTTTAACCCGAGTATTCTGCATGTGCAAAACTGGCTTGCCCTGTTGTATATGAACGTAGAGATTATCACACCCGATCATCACGTGGTGTCTCAGCACGAAGAACTGTTGCAACGGTGCATACTCAAGGAGAACACTTATACCTTAAAATTTTAGTAAGGGATCATCTCATAATGCTACCATCGTACTAAACAAAATAAGATGCATAAAAGATAAACATCACATGCAATCAAAATATATGACATGATATGGCCATCATCATTCTGTGCCTTTGATCTCCATCTCCAAAGTACCGTCATGATCTCCATCGTCACCGGCACGACACCATGATCTCCATCATCTTGATCTCTATCAACGTGTCATCACATGGTTGTCTCGCCAACTATTGCTTTTGCAACTATTGCTATAGCATAGCGATAAAGTAAAGCAATTATATGGCGCTTGTACATCCCACACAGTCAGTCCCAGACAAACGTTTCCGTTTGTATGTACATTCCACACAGTCAATTCAAGGAATATGTTTTTGTTCTTATGTACATCCCACACAGTCAATCCAAGAAATACGTTTCCGTTTGTATGTACATCCCACACAGTCAACCGAGGAAAACGTTTCCGTTCGTATATATATCCCACATAGTTTTATGTATAGCTTCGTGTGTGATAGGTGTAACGATCACACACGCTCTGCCTCGGTTAACCATTTTCTTTTATTCAACTACATCACACACGATTTGATGAAGAAAACTGTATGGCATTAGGCTATCCATCACAACCGCTTTTACTGCTAGAACCGTTTGCAAAGTTCCATGACCCTTTTAGCAGGTTTAGTAGTTTACAATTAATAACTCCAATATTACACAAATTCACATTTCATATCGAACAGCTGCTTGCCAATTTCATATCAGGGACATAAATATATTTTAACATCACAGTACGATAGCTACCTGAAAACAACCATGTTCCTCTTCTCCATCTCTGCTTTCAGTTCAGTAAGAACCTGTTTTACACGGACCAACTGGGAAAGTGCCTCCTCCTTCGCCAACACCATCTTAGCAAAGTCTAATTTAAAAATCTGAGCTCATTCTCCATCTTCCTCTTTCTTCCACATCTTGAAATATTCTTCAGCGTTGATAACACTTTCTCTAAGCCTATCTCTGTTCTCTTCCTCATACATGCTCCAGACCTTTACTAGGCACATCTTCAAAGACGGTGGCCACTCTTGATCAACCCACTCTAGGTAAGAACAATTTCGCTCATCCTATAATATTTAAAACTAGATCAGTAACAATTGTAGGGGAAATAGGTTTCTAGCAACATAGAAAATCACCAAATACATATTTTGAAAAACTTAAGAAACAATTCAATTATGACATATCATCTCAAAAAGATCAATGCCAAATGAATTAATTGCTACTGAGACAACAACCAAATTTTGAAACATCACAAGCTATAATTAACTACAACAATGCTACAAGTTCTTAGTCATGTACTATAAATAACAAATTGAACATTTTATGAGGAAGCTAAATATAACTGCAATAGCATAGCAACAGTATTTGAATGACATCAAATTGATACTAACAGGTGTATACATGCACAAATTTAGTAACATAGAACTAAAAACACTAAGGCCGTCCGCTATGTATGCCAAAACCGGTGTCAAGACAACTGTTGCTATATTCGGCACCGGTGCCCTGCACTGGCGAGCCGATGCAGAGGAATAAATCAGGGAACCGGACTCCGAAGCACCTAGTTGCTCCGATGCCCAGTTCCTTCGTGCCATAAAGATTTAGTATTTTATTGCTCGGTTGCTCAGATGTGTGGATCAAAGTTGGCTACACAAACTGCTGAAGCGGTGACAAATAATTTTCTAATGGCACCGTGTATGAGATGGCAACATTTTTAGATACTAGGTACAAACTGTGACATTGTCTTAACATCCAGAATAACATACCACAGTGACAGTGTCTGAATCACATCTACCAAATGAGTTGTAACAACGGAAGTGAGGCTAACCTTCTTTGCACATGCCAGAAACTTCCTCCTACTGTCCACAGATTCAAACGCAACTAACTTCACGCATGGAGATTGATGGTTACAATGAGCAGGCAGATCTTCAGCCACCCTGCTCCATTCGTTGCAATTGATGGTCCTAGGGAGCTACAAGAGGAAGACATGACTCAAATCGACCGCCGGGTTAAAATCCTTCATTCCAAATCATAACCCGAGAGAGAGAAGAGAGGCATCCCCGGGTGATGAAAGAGTCGGAGGAGGAGGAGGAGGAACCGCTGGAGAGGTCATTGAAGAAGACCATGGTGACCGCGGCGGTCGGATGCGAGACGGCGAGAGCGAGGAAGCAAGCAGGGAAGCGGCTATAGCTTGGGAAGGAAGGAATGAGGAAACAGGGAAAATGTGACTTGTGGTCGGGAAGAAAAGAGGGTGGGGAGGGGGTGGATATTTCGGTAGTATGCCAAAAATTTCGAAAGGTGGAGGGAAACTTTGCGTGTCGTGCCGCCGAACACCATTCACTTTGAATGAATGTGTGCATCGCAAATGATTCTTCTGATTTACACGCATGCGATGAGTTTGATCATTCAAATATTTGTGGAAATTTCCCTAGGTACTGTCCTCATCCACGTCATTGCATAATTTAACATCACTTGCTAATTTGGGCACACAAAAGAGCCTATAGCACACAGACCAAAGTTACTGAATCGAGCAATTTTAGTAATTAAACAGAGCTGGTTGGCCTAAACATTGCTCTAACAAAAGACCAGCGTTATAAACAAAGGCTAAGTACGCATAATTTTAACAAAGTCGTCGTCGCGCCGCCCTATGCCTCGCCGGTGTACGATGAGACACCGATGACTTGTCCTGGCGACATGCCGCCGTTGGTGGACTCCGCGCCCCCTGGGCTGAAGTAGATCGCGTCGTCGTCCTCGGAGCCGCCCTCAATGTTGTACTCCCTCCTTTCCGGTTTATAAGGCTCAATTCAAAAATCTCACCAACCAAGATAGATGATGAGTGGTGGAATATTTTTGTAGTTTGCAAAAGCACCCAATTAATGCTCTTGTTTTCCTCAAAAAATTATGTTTACGAATGCATTAATTGCAATGCATGCATGCATAAAGTGCATGCATTGGTCAGTTTTCAATTAATACTTGCATGCAATGATTTAATGCACCTTGAAGTCTAAACATGTGATGGGGAACAACCAAATTAAGCCTTATAAAATGGAACAACTAAATTTTTGAGATAAGCCCTATAAACCGGAAAGGATGGAGTAGTACTCATAGTAGTGGCTACGCCAGAGCTCGCGCTGGTACTCCATCGCCGATTCCTCGATGGACAGACTCTTCTCAACCTCGTCCTGAGCCACGCGAACTCCTTCTCCCGGCGCTCCTTGATCACCGCCGCCTCCTGCATCTCTAGCTCCCGCTCGGCGATCTCATGAGGAAGCAGGTGCTCCATGGCCTCCGCCGCCTTTTCGGACGTGAGTTGCATGCTGGATTTCGAGGTGGCCCGAAATATCTTGGCGTGTGCGTCCTCGGCCTTGGTGTGGATGGCCTCGACCCAGGCCAAGGCGACATCGGTGGTGCGTACGGCAGCTCGAGCGCTCTCGGCGTTTGCAGTCGCCGTCTCGGCTGCTGCAGCTGCCCCGTCGGCTGCCACAGACGCCCTCTTGGCAGATGCAGCCGTGCTGAATGCGGATGCGGCCGCGCTCTCGGCGTAGGCGGCCATGCTCTCGGCACAGGCGGCGGCGCTCGGGGAGGACGCGGCCACCGTACGGGCCCTCATGAAGCGTTTCCACGGCGTCATTGTTAGCAAGAAGGGGTTGCGGGAATGGGGATCTAGGATTCGTGGTTTCGGAAGTGACCGGCACTAGAGCAGACGAAGCCGGCGAAGTTTATGGAAGAAGACTTAAGTAGACCCACGAACTTTCATCGCAAACAATCCCTACAACAAACTGTGTTAATTTGTATGAGTTATATGTTTGGTTCAAAAATGATAGGTATACAAGAGTGATATAATAAAAACTAGCATGTAGATCACTGAATATGAAGTGTTTGATTAACGATATTGAGGTTATAATATGAATGTTTACTAGTTGATACAAGGCAGATCAACCAAGGCAGGGGCGCACCCTGATGATGGAAAACGTAGTAGAAAACAAAAAACTCCGCCCTATGATCAACTAAGAACACTATGAAAATGCAAAAACGGTTTGGATCGTATCATTACCGATTCTGAGTTGCAGCAGAAGAAGACGAGTCGGTGTAGATCATACTTGAAATCCCTCGAACGGAAAGCTGAAAGCACGGCCTCTCCACAATTTGCAAGCGTACGGTCTTCAAGATCCGGCAGCGCTTCGCCATCCAGAGCTAATCGTCGCCGAAGAACTAAATGGAGGAGATTAGAACCACACTGAACTTCTAATTATAAGTATTAGAAAGGATCTAGATATGTTAACATCACGGGAAACTATTAATTTAACATCACAAAAATAACTGTTTTCACCTATATATAATTTATCCGTATTACCTGATAAACTCAGAAACCTTTCCAGTGACCTTGAAACGCTTTCGGTTCCTTTCAAAACTATTTCGAATATTAATGAAATTAATTCATAAATATTTTCTCATTACTCTTGTCCTACTAATACTTAACATATCGTGATTACCTTAAACTTGTGACCCTGTAGCTTCAGTAAAATAGATATGAACAAAATTCCTTTCATTCAATGACTGATAACGAAACCGCAGACGTGTATATCAAAAAAAAAATGAGACCAATCCAAGGGCTAACCCTCGTTGGCTTTTCTTTATAGGAGAAACTCCGTGAGCACCGTGCGTCCGTGCCGGGACTCGAACTCGGGATGGGCTGGCAGCAACCTTAGTTGCCCAGCCACGAGTCGACACCCCGTTCTCACAGACGTGTATATCGATTTCGATCCCTGTATAGGTCGCGTTGGTGCAATCTTCCACCCCCAACACGTCGCGCTACTCGTCGCGTGTCCGAATATCCATGAAGCCACCTCTGAGTCATGGCTTGCGGTTTGGCCGCAAAATTTCCCATGAACAGTGGTTGTATCTCTATTTATAGCTAATAAAAAAGGGACATAAGTCGGAGGAAGTTATAAAAAGGGACGACGCAAAAAAAAAGTAGCACCGATGATCATTGCTTAGTGCTCAATATAATGATAGCGGGAGGAACACAGGACCTACAAAGCATGTACCGTCGGGCCACGTACCCAACAAGATCACCACATGTTTTTATTTTCAGAAGATCACCACATGTGTTAGTCAACGCTTGGCAGCCATACACTCCGTCTCGTCTGTGTTGAGCTGCCGACCAATCTACCACATTAATTCCATCTCGTTTATGTGGCGCTGCCCTGTTAGTTTTGTACAACGCTACTGCGTCCATACATTCGCATGCCCCTCCCGTCTCGAAGTTGCGCATGACGAGACGGAGTTGCGCATGCAAAGCACTCGACAGATGAGAAGGCAAAAGCTCCAATGTTCACATTAGCATAACAATCCGATAGAAAACACACAATTAAATATCAGCCCAGCTACGGCCGCAAATTCTAGTGCTGCTATTAGCATCACAGCTTACAACAACAGGCCTGTTCCGGACACACGAGGAAACAAGAGTTGGTCGTGGGGCATCGTTCTGCATCAAGCCAACCAACAGCAGCCATTTTCTAGTCAACAGTCTCATCGTCCTTGTCAGTTGTCTGCGGGCCGGTGGAGGACGGGGAGTAGCCCGGTGCAGTCGGGGAGTAGCTTGCGCTGGGGCTGCACGCTCAAAACCACAATTGTCAGAAGAGCTAATTGCGCACTTTCATCGCGGGCAGATGAGATAAGACCTCAAGCATTTACCTGTAGTTTGGAGATGTCGGGCTGTAATCTGGGCTAGGTCCTCCAGAGGTAGTGTGCGGGCTGCAACACTCGCGCAACGTGTTAGAAAACCCATGTATTGCCACAGCAACAACGTTTTAAGTTAGAAACAATGGTGATTATCAACAGAAATGGGCTCACCTTGTAGGGCTGTATGACGGGCTTGGTTGTGCATATGATGGTGAGGTGGGCGAGTAGGTCGGTGAGGTCGGGCTGGAGAAACGAAACAGAGGTGTAATGTAATCAAAATAAAGCATAGACATACATGGAACACAACACCGAAAGAACGGCCAAAGCTATCAACAGAATACCTGTAGTTCGGAGAAGTCTGACTGTACGGGCTCATCATCCTTGGGCTGCTTGGAGAATAAGCATGTGAAGGACTGTACTTGGCCGAAGAAGGATTGTAGCTCGGTGAAGTGGGGCTGTAGTTCGGTGAAGTAGGGCTGTAGCTCGGTGACGTCGGGCTGTAACCAGGCGATGTAGGGCTGTATGCAGGCGATGTAGGGCTGTATGAGGGCGAGGTAGGGCTGTATGACGGGGATGTCGGGCTGTATGAGGGCGACGTGGGGCTGTATGAGGGTGATGTCGGGCTGTATGAGGGCGATGTTGGGCTGTACGAGGGAGAAGTGGGGCTGTATGATGGCGACGTTGGGCTGTAAGATGGCGACGTCGGGCTGTATGCAGGAGATGTCGGACTGTATGCTGGCGAGGTCGGACTATAAACCGGTGATGTTGGACTATAGCTCGGAGATGTGGGGCTGTAGCTTGGTGATGTTGGGCTGTAGCTCGGAGATGTGGGGCTGTAGCTAGGAGATGTGGGGCTGTAGCTCGGGGATGTTGGCGAGTATGATGGACTGGTCGGAGAGTATGATGGACTGGTCGGGCTGTAGGAAGGAGAGCCAGGCGTATATGATGGAGAGGTGGGGCTGTAGCTGGGCGATGCAGGGCTGTATGATGGAGAAGTGGGACTGTAACCATGTCCTGGCCCTGGGCTGAACACCGGAGAAGATGGACTGTAACCACCTCCAGAGGATGGGCTGTAGTTTGACGGGACGGGTGAGAATGCCATGCCCCCAACATATGGTGAGAACTGAGCATCCGTAATTGGGGAAGCCCTGAAATTTGGACTCAACATTGGTGACATCATTCCTCCATCACGGTACGGTGTCGCGGACATGGGTGAACGCGCTGGTGTCATGCCATAGTCCAGACCTTCAACATAGCTTGGGAGTTGAAGCTCAATGGCCTGCTGCAGCATCTGGTCATTCAGATACAATCCACAGCCTCCTGTACCAATAGGAGCAAGCTGGCCAAGCATAATGTTCTCAGTCACACCTCTCAGGTAATCAGATTCCGCATATACAGCAGCATCAAGCAAGATATCCACTGTTTCTTCAAAAGAACATCTCATGAGGGGCCCTGTGTCATTACGATTTATACCATGCCTAGTAATAGCCATCAGGTGACCTCTGTATGTCATCGTATCACAGAGAATGGCCAGATGCCTGTAGTTCACATAAGACCCATCAAAAGATATAACCACCCTCAGCTCATCCAAGAGAGACCTGCGGACAGCCTCAATCCCAAGAACCTCAATCACTTCAATCAAATGGTTACTTGTTGTCCTTGTAGAATCAACATCCTCATGACACATCACGGCCAAGAGGTTTACACCTTCTGTATCAAGCATCCACTCGTTATCTGGTTTGAAACCCTCACTTTCATCAAATTTATTGACCTTCCCGTATTTGATGAAGACCTTGTTAATATCTGGAATGCCTCGAAGGGCCATCTCAGTCAACATATTACCCTCAATCTTCTTGAGGAAGACGTCATCCTCAGCAGATTCATCCTGTATTTCTCCTTTTGGAGCTTCGTCATTTGTAATGCGGACACGAAGGATGAGCTTATCTGCATTATCATCATTGAATATGCATGACAAGTCATCGTCAAATTCATGATTGATCTTCTCTGCAATATCAGCCATGCTCAATTTCTTATCAACCATCATCTCACGGTTCAGCTCAATACGCAGCAGCCAAGGAGAGATCTTATCCGGGTCAATATCCTCATCAGGCATTTCATAATATGACCTGACAAATTCCACATCCTCTTCGATAATGGTTCCTAGAGGATCAGGATCATACCATATCTCAGTGGCATGGGTCACACTACGCAGTGTAGTGTACTCCAAGGCACACTGCACATTCTTAGCCAATTCTTTTTTCTTGCTTACCTCAGGCTTTAGGAAAACAGACAGAGATGGAGTCTTTATCTTCTTGGCGACATTAATGATCTCTCTTAACCTGGGAACTCCAAGGGTAACATTCTTAGCACTAACACCAGCATAATGGAAAGTATTCAGTGTCATCTGAGTTGCCGGTTCTCCAATGGACTGTGCAGCCACACATCCAATCATTTCACCAGGAGCTACCAAAGACTGGAGGAATCTCGATTCAATCTCACCAATGACCCATTCGAAGGATTCCTTTGTAAGCCTGTATTCTTTCAAGACCCTCTTGCTAGCAAATGTGCTGCGAAGCAGGATATTGAAGAACAAAGTAGCGTTCTTCTGAGCCTCGATGCTCATGGCATCGTCACCAGGGACAACCTTAAGTCTTTCTTGCAGCTTATCTATTGCTTCCACAATTTCCATCGGGTGCATGTCAGAAGGTCTTCTTAAATCAATCTTGAAAGTCTTCTGAGCATTCCAGATAAGCCGCTTCAGGTTGACAGGCATAGGCCATGTATTGTCGCCAGTTGTAGTAATTTCAGTCCCAAGCTGTAATCTGTCAGCTTCTAATTTCTGAACCTCTGCCTCAAACACATTTCTGAATTCACGAATGGTCTTCAAATCATCAACATGGTCAGGCAACATGTAAGTAGGCCTCCAGTTCTCATCATCGAGTTCATAACGAAATACATTATCAAACTCAGCCTTTTTCATCTTCAGGGAGTCCAATTTCTGTGATTCAATCCAAACAGCATCCATGCCATCTTCTCCATACAAGAATTGAATAACATCACCCAGCGAATTTCGCACAGTACCATCATATTTCACCATAATGTCCTCCATAGCCTTCACGAGCCTCCGCTGAATATATCCCGTCTCGGAGGTTTTCACAGCAGTATCAATCAAACCTTCTCTACCACCCATAGCATGGAAGAAAAATTCTTGTGGTGTCAGACCTCGAAGGTAAGAGTTCTCAACAAACCCACGACTTTCTGGGCCGTAGTCATCTTTCGTGAAGTGGGGCAATGTACGATCAACAAAACCAAATGGAATCCGCTTGCCCTCAACATTCTGCTGTCCGACACAAGCAGTCATTTGCGAAATATTAATGAAACTGCCTTTTGAGCCTGCAGTGACCATAGCTTTCAAATTGTTGCTCTCAGACAAACTCTTCTGAGCACTACTCCCAGCATCATCACGAGCCTTGTTAAGAACCTAGCATGGAAAACGGATATGTCAAAACAAGTCTACCAAAAAACTGATGGCTTACTCCTTCCCAAATGGAAGGATCAAAGTCTCCCAAATGGAAGAATCAAACTCTCCCAAAAAAAGCTGATGGCTTACTCCTTCCCAGATGAAAGAACCAATCAAGAGCATTCAGCAGTACCTGATTTACTCGGTTTTCGAATGATTCCATCATGGTGCGTCCTGGCTCAGGTTCCAAGTTCTTCTCTTGTGCTTGCTTAATAAGCTCCTTCACCTCATTCTTAGCTGTTCCAATTGTCTCGTTAATCTTCTCCATAGTAGCAGCATCTGCAATTGTATCTCCAATACCAATACTGAAACCGTTTTGCAGAAGCCAGTAGTTGACCAGCCACTGTGTATGACCCAAGAACTTCCGTGCAGCATCTGGCCCTACCTCTTCCCTGCAAACAGTTAAACCAACCAAAATTATTCAGCACAGAACATGTGTACCAAAAACTGCAATGCAACGTTTATAACTTACCAAATAACATGAATAAGACTTCCAGTTGACGTCCCAAGTGTTTTTTTGCAAAGTGTACCAGACAGAAGCTCTCCCTTCTCTATCCGGACCATAGTATCTCCTGGAGTAATAAATCCACTTTCTGTTTCAGCATGCCAGGCTGAAAATCTTATTAAATTGATTAGCTTGGGAATAATCAAGTTGAAAACTTGTTTGCCAGTCCAAATCGGTCTTGGTCTCAAAATGGCAGGTGCAGGGACCTTCCCATCAAAATCTTCCCACCACATTAGTATGTTCATAAATACATCCTGGGAGAAATTTCAGAACATTAAGCTACAAAAACTACAAACAATAATATTAGGTGTTTAAGGAGAGTATGTTAACCTTTTCAATAAGAGTGTCCCTTTTGGTTATTTTTCGACACCCAAGAAGTGTGTCCTGGACAATACCCATAACAGGTCTATTCGCTTGAGGCGAGACAATACATTTTGGCACCATCATCAACTCTAAAACTTCAGCTCTTGTCTCAAATGACTGAGGAACATGCATATTCATTTCATCCCCATCAAAATCTGCATTGTATGGTGATGTGACAGACAGGTTCAGGCGGAAAGTTGAGTACGGCATAATTTTAATACGATGCCCCATGATAGACATTTTATGAAGACTTGGTTGCCGGTTGAAAAGAACAAAATCTCCATCATTGAGGTGTCTTTCCACCTGAGAAGTCAAGCACAAAACAGGTGAGCCAAACCAAAAGGCAATTTTTGTTTATGTCACCATTAAAACGGTAGATGCTGCAACGATGTCAGCACTAACCTTGTAACCCAGCTCCAAATGCTGATCACTACTTTTCTTCACATAGCGAAGATCCAGCCTCTGACCATCTTCCCTGATGATGTACTTTGCACCTGTCTTACCTGGGGGTGGGTGAGGCCCATATTCTACTAGCTCTTTCAACCTGGTATGATCAGATTTAGACATAACTTCTCACATACCAATGCAAGAAGAGTGATTACATAAGATGCCTTAATAACAGAAAATTAATTTACCTCTCGATGTTATATGGAGTGACAGTTTCTGGGTATGTCAGATTCAAAGCAATACTCCATGGCACCCCCAATTGATCAATGTTGATATTCGGATCGGGTGTGATGACAGTACGAGCTGAGAAATCAACACGCTTCCCCATTAAGTTTCCTCTAATCCGGCCTTCTTTTGCTTTCAGCCTGCTGCATATTGACTTAATAGGCCTTCCAGAACGCTGAGTGGCCTGGATATTTCCACAACAGATAATGAGAATAACTTATCTATTAGTGATTAATATGGGGAGTGCACTTATAGACTACTCACCCTTGGTTGTCCAGGAAGATCATTATCGAAGTACGTTGCAATGTGAAACTGCAACAACTGAGCAAACTCAGTTATAATGTGAGCTGGGGCTCCATTTCTCTCTTGCCTCCTCAAATTCTCATTATGTCGAATTATCATCGCTAATTGATGAGTCAAATCATCCTGTAGAAACAGAAGAAACAGCAAGATAAACAGTGAGTGGAAGGGTGAGACCTGTGAACCAACCATTGGATCCATTCATAATAATTTTAGTAGTAGTGGGCTAACCTCACTTCTGGAGGAAGTATCCATCATAACAGATGGTCTGACAGGCGGTGGAGGAATTGGAAGGACTTGCAGTATCATCCAATCAGGACGAGCAAACTTAGGGTTCAGGCCCAACAAAAGACAGTCCTCATCACTTATACGCTTGAGAACATTAAGGACCTGCCCCAATAAACCATCATGTGAGCCATGTGATTAGCTGCAAACTCTTAGAACCTATTGAATTGAGTAAGGATAATGTAAATACCCTCTCGGCAGAGAGAATTTGCTTTCGCTCCACTGGTTCAGGGAGTTGATCTTGATCATCACTTTTCTTCTTTGTTGCTTTAAATTCAGCAACCATCTTCATACCATCAACTGTGATATTTGGCTGCTGAGCACCACAACCACCTCTTTTCTTCACTGGCTCGTCAGCATCCTGCTGATCTTGAACCTCAAGTTCATCACCCCCAGCACAAATCTTTTTGCTCTTGCAAGCATCATATATTCTTCTTAATCTATTTTTTGGGTTCCTGATTTTCAGAGCCTGCTTGAACTTGGTATCGTCCTGCAAGACATCACTGATAAATAACATGCCAAGATCAAGGCACACAAAATAAATGGTCCATGCTATGATACTGTTTAGTACTCCCTCCGTTCACAAATATAAGATGTTCTAACTTTTTTGTGAATCTGATGTATATAGACACATTTTAGTGTGTTTATTCACTCATTTCAGTCCGTATGTAGTCCATATTGAAATATCCAGAACATATTATATTTGTGAACGGAGGGAGTAGCTAACATGCAAGAACAACCTTTCTCAGAATTCATGAGAAAACGCCAAGTTATTTGTAATTAGGTTCAATGGTTCTGGTTATTTTACCAAAGACAATAATTAATAAAATAGGCATTGCTACGGGGACACATCATAAATGCAGTTTTCTTTTGTCTGATGCAGTTCTACCAATGGCAGGCTCTATTGAAATTTCACAAAGATAATCTTGGCTTCCAATGTTGAATTCCAGATCCATAACAAACATGAAAGATGTCTAAATCAATTGCATGTACAGGTTCATCGCACCTGATCAAAAAGATTCTATGAAGTTGAACAGATGCAAAATTGGACAAACATAAGTGAAAATTACGATTGTCATGATTTCAGTTTAGCTTGTCTTGCACATCAGTTACTCCTTTCAGTTTACCTTAGACATGCACCAAACAACAACCTAGTAAAATGCACAGGTCTTAAAAGGAAACCAGACGAACAGAGGGGTCATGTACCTCATCCGCCAGGATCTTGGAACAGTTGAAGCACACACAGCGCATTATGGAGAGTACAGTCTTGATGAAGCCGATGTGGAACATTGGCTTTGCAAGCTCAAGGTGGCCAAAGTGACCCGGGCACTCAGCCATCCCAGCCATACATGTATCACACTTGATCTTTCGGTCAATAGTGCCCAAACGAGGGTCACTCAAACCCCCAGGCTTTGCCTTCCCCCTCTCCATAGTCTCTGCATGCTCTATCACCACCACTGACATTTGTCTCTACAAAAATAGCAAAGCAACACAAAAATTTATCAAATTCAATCCTACAGATTTCTTTGGGCACTCCATTGGACCAGTTCAGGAGGCACTCCTCAGACCATCATTACAACGGTCGATGGTCATTTGAACCAAACAAATCATACTATTAAACCCTCTCAAATCCATCTTATTAGATATATTCTGCAAATCTATAGTATAATACCAGCAACCAGATGTGTATAGCCTTATTCAAACTTCTATTGAATATGACCCAATCGAAAGCACGGTAAAAATCATGTGTGATAATAAACAAACAGTGCAAACTAAGCACAACCAAACTGCCAAATTCATAGTAAATACAAATACCACACAAGTAATAAGAACATCTGCCTTTTGTTAGATCTGTTAAAACTTTGATGTACATGTAATACAAGTGTGAAGTTCAACTCGACGTTTCAACCAAATATCCCACTTGAATAGTATTACATGGAGTACAACTTGTAGCTCAAACCGAACTAGAGACTTACAACCAAGCATTTTGCTCAAAGTTTAACTAGTTTCCCAAGTTAGCAAAACACCGACTCAACCAAACAACACTCGTGCATATATTGTTCGGTGTCAGAACCTTTGGTAAGTTACAATGGATCAGCTTCAACATATATTTGCAAGATCAAGCTCGGCCAATTCGCTACCCAAGCAACACCAGATTGAAGCTAACAACCAGCAACCCGATGACAGTTCATCCAGAGTTCGAAGCTAGCTAAGCCCACTCAAACCAGTACGAGTTCCCACTCCAGGCAGAGAAACGATAGAGAGGCGGCGGTGGGGGTGGGGGAGGCGAGGTATTACGATTTCATCCGGGCTGAGGATGCCGAACTGCACGAGCTGCACCTTGGCCACCTCAGCCGGCGAGTACGGGAACCTCGCGTCCATTTCACCCCCACGGCGGCGCCGCCGCCACCTAGGGTTTGGGTCTCAGATCCCGCCGCCCGCCGCGAGCGCTCCGCCGACCGAAGCTTGGGCCGTACGGCCAGCCCCTGTCTGGAGCACGCTAAACTTTTTGGCGGCTAAAATCGAGCTCTGGTGGGATCGATCCGACCGGTCCTCGCCTCCTCCGCAAGAGGGGAGGGGAAAGGGGATCTGGAGAGAGTGCGTCTGAGAAAGAGGAGAACTGGGTGGGGGTGGGGCTATACTTATAGACGTATCGTGCGCCGGACGGGCTATAGTGAGCCGGTGGGCGCGTGGACCCGTGGAGGCGGTGTATGGATTCAACTCAGAGTAGGAAACGCAGTGTAGGTGGACTGGGTGCGGGGAGGGAGGAAACAAAGGGAGACGCACTGAACCGGCCGTGGATGCGCAGTAGACGGTGGAGATGAGAGTTTTGGATAGGGTTCCCATCGCGTCAATGCGGGACGGTTGAGAGCATGTGAGTGGTCGTCGACTCGTCGATTGTCGTGGCTTTGCTATTCTGGGTTGTTCCCATCGTTAGAGCCGAGGTCGGCGATAGATCCTTCTGAGTTTCGAATATCTTTTGTTTCTCCAGAAAGTATGTATAAACATTTTTTAAAAAGTATACATGAACTCTGTTCAAAATGAAGGTTACTTAATTTTTTACATGCAAACTGATGTGGAGGGTTAAGATTGGTAATAGGGGATAAAGGGGGAATTTAGGGGGAGCACTCTTAATTCAATCACCTATGTCTAACATCTTGGGCCGATTTAATGATGTGTCCAATACATCACCAATAAATTAAAAATACCATTAATTGCATTATTTATAAATGATTTTGGAAACAACATTAATTGATACTAATTGTACTCCCTCCGTTCCTAAGTATAAGTCTTTTTAGAGATTTCAATAAGTGACTACATACGGAGCAAAATGAGTGAATCAACACTCTAAAATATGTCTATATACATCTGTATCTAGTCCCTTATTGGAATCGCTAAAAAGACTTACATTTAGGAACGAAGGGAGTAACCGACTTTAAAAATAATAGCAGTTGCATTAATTGCGATTAGTCTTGGGAATAACATTAACTGCACAACTAATCTTTGCACTGACCTTTTCACACAATCTATGAGGCCACGACCAACTCTACGGAAAGGGGGGGGGGGGTTGTTCATGCACCAATGAGATGTTGTTTGTGTTACATACTCATGAGTGTCAAAAGCCTCCATTGCCTAGCAACAACTAGTAAGTTTGCACGTGCAACGCACGTCTTAATCGTTGGAAACTGAAATCACATAAGTATAAAATAAAATAAAAGGAGTTTTAAAATATATGAATTAAATGGATGCACAATGTCTTGAGTTCACTGAAGTTGTTTCTTAGAAGAGAGACTACATCTGATGATGTTGTTGCATGGAGACAATAATATATTGTTTAATACCCAGTGCTTAATAAGTTGTAAAAGATAAAAAATCGAGTTGCGATTGGAGAGTAGCCTTGCACTGTGTTTAGTACATGGAGATGTAATCTTTTGGTCTTAATATCATGGTGTGAGCAATTGATACCTAATCTTAGAAAAAGATATTAATATCATGGTGTAAGCAATTGATAACTAAAATATGAGAAAAATTCAAGAGATAAAAGTTTGATCCATCGATATGAGATTACTAACCAAATGTTTATATAAATCTGGAAATGGCATGAAATTTCCAGGACTTGATTACATGTTGCGAATACTCAGAACTCAGCTTGATGACTACTAAAATGAAAAAGATATATCCTAGATAAAAATATCAATGGCATTGAACCAGTGTTCTGAAGTAAAATCTTAACACCAACAGATTTTAGGGAGTTCCTTTTTTTTACAGTCAAAGGAGCTCACCTATATCGCTCAAGATTACTCAGTTTGAAAAAAAAAGGCAAGATCGTCCGGAGCGGCATTACGCACAGCCTCGGGTCAGTAACTTGCAAGGGCAGCTTTGCAGAGAGTGGTGCATAGAAATTAGCCTCTCTGCAAATAAAAGACAGTACTGAACAAAAATCTGGGCCCAGCTCCTCAATTTCACACAGGAGGCCCATAATCTCTTATCTGTTTTGTTTTCTTGAGTTCCACATCTCTACCCGTGCTTGACAATCAGATTTGAAGGCAACATCGGGCCATTTTTCCCCCTTTGCAAGCTGTACCCCATCTTCGAGAGCAAGTATTTCAGCAAACACAGAGAGTAGAATACTCATACCTCTAAGCAGCGGCTAGCATGAACTTACCTCCAGTATATCTTGCAATTACTCCCGTGGTCACACGAGCATTAGCACCTCAGAACGCCACATCAACATTAACTTCGATAATCTGGATGTCTCCAACTCACATCTCAGCTTGCTAGGATAGGGATAATCTTCATATGGAGAGAGCAGAGAGCAGGTTTCCTGAACCACATCAGGAACCCATTTTGTCAGATTTTAAGGGGCTTCATATAATTTTTTGCCTGCTGCTAGGAATTTATTTGTATGTACTGCTGCAGGTGAGATGCTGAGAATAATAATGGATGTTCTACTAAAAAGGTACAGGTTTTGTGCGTTCCAGCAACAGTGTTAGTTCTTGAAAAAAAATGTAATAAGTCGAGGGTTACATTCCTTTGTTTTGATTATCTCTGTCCTCTTTTCTCGTTTCCAAACGAAAGTGGATCTCTCATCTCTGAAAAATGGAAAAGTAGGTCTCATTCTCATTTTTAGATGCAATTTTGTACAGTGGTCGTAACAAGCAATATGCAGTAACAAGCAAAAAAAACAGAGTTTGCTCAACTTGGCAATTCAATGTGCAGGCAGGGGCGTGTTGTGTAGCATTAAAACCATTTATCTTGTGAATGTCACCTAGGAAGTTTTCTTCCAATAACGACACACTGGTCAAGATATACAACAACTCCGTAATGAACATCATTGATGTATATCCCTAGTTAAGTCCTGTTTTGGCAATCAACCTATCTATCAAAATTTGTTAACTGTATCAACATAAGCTCTGCAAATGTGACTAAATCGGTAAAGTATTTATTTCTATAGTGGACAACAAATGAAATTGTTCAAGAGTTAAATAGCATGGCCACCCTTATTAGAATAACCTAGTTTCCTTCACGCAATACATGTAGTGGTAAACATATTGTGCACTGTTCTGTATGCAAATTAAAATAAAAAGGAAAACTCTTTTTTTATCTTGTTGAAAATCTTCACCTTCCTTTAGAAATACATCCTCTGTTTTAGAAAATCTGGGCGTAGAAGTTTTTTTTCTTGAACTTATAGTTAACTCAATAAAGAATGGTGTTTGAATTAGATCTTGGAGTTCTTTTGGCAGATATTTCAAAACCTTACAGATAGCTTAATCTTTTTTGTTAGCTTCTATTTTAGACACAGTGCAGGTTGTTGGACGTTGGGTGCACATATACCTTAGTGAAAGATAAATAGAGAGAGGGGGGAATGCACATATACCTGGCGGATAAGGCGGGGACTTAGGTTATTGTGCGTGTTGTTGTATGGGTGTTACGGAGGATGGCGACGGCGTTAACAGGGTTGGCGGCAAAACTATGCAAGAAAATAAAAGATATATTAGATTCAAAGAGAAGGTGCACTATGCACATTAAAAGAGTTTTTCTGCTAGTCATAGAGCATTATCGACATTGTACTGCAAATAAATTAACCTATCAGAAGTTCTAAATGACCCAAAGTATCAGAGAATAAGGAAATGGGGAGGGCTACATACATATGTCAAGTTGAAAATCTGAAACCAAATCCAAAGCTATAGCACAACCAACTAAAGAAAGCTCGCTGGAGTCAGGCTCGAGCTCAATCCATGCGGCAGGCTACAATATTATGAACACAAAGATTACTACCATATATCAGCTCCACGAGTATTTGTTGTGAAAAACGTATAAGCAGACAACTTTGAAACCTAACAAGACCAGCATTATAAGAATCAAATTAATGCGTACTCCTACTGTCAGAACAAAGCTAACAATACGATGCAATAAAGAAACAAATTGACGCAATTAGTGAGAAACACAATAGAGACTGCTCCTACTGTCACAAGAATGGGTAGCAAAATCTCTCTTTAAGAGAAAAAAATAGGGTCGCAAGCTGAGGAATATCCCTAGCCTTGGGAGGCATATGAAGTTCAGGGAACTTATATGGAGGTAGGGCGATGTCCATACAGGGGGTTGGTAATGCTCAGGTCCAAGGGGCTGCTGGTGGAGAGGGAGGTCGGGGAGAGGTTGCCATCTCTGTTCCAGCCGGAGACGATGTTGTAGGTGAACGTCGCCGGAGACCGGAGTACCGGAGAGCAAGGGTTAGAGCACCAACCAGGAGTCCGGTGAAGAACGAAGCTGGATCCAACTCCCCTCCACGCACCAAGCCATGAAAGGACCAAAAGAGCAGCCGACACCGTCGCCACCGTCGAAGACCGAAGTGGCGGACGCCCAAGGCCAGAGAAACAGGCCCGGCTCGACATCAACAAAGAGTACAGCGGAGATCAACGGAACCCCAACTCGCAGGACCCAGATGCCCAGATCCGAGACCAAAAGGCACACAGCCCCTCATCGACGCCGAGGGTGACGACGGATGGGCGAAGAAGGGGGAGGAGGCGGCGACCCGCGGCGGGGAGGCTCCCGGCGACGGCGGGGCGGCTCTGGCGGGACGGGGGCGGAGGCGGCGACCCGCGGCGGGAAGGCTCCCGGCGACGGCGGGGCGGCTCTGGCGGGACGGGGGCGGAGGCGGCGACCCGCGGCGGGGAGGCTCCCGGCGACGGCGAGGCGGCTCTAGCGGGACGGGGCGGCTCTGGCGGAGGCAGCGGTGAGGAGGTCGTGCGGGGGGCGGCGGTCTGCAGAGGAGGAGGTCGTGCGGGGGCGGTTCTCTTCTTCTTTTTTTTGACTGCGGGGCGAGTGCGGGGCGATTAGCGATCGATCGTGGCTTGTTGCGTGGTTGGTAGCGTTAAACACAGAATGATTAAGGGCCATTAGATTTTGATGATGAATGGGTGTGATTGTTTGGATCTGCCCCTTTCTTTCTTTTATAGTAGTAGTAGATACACAACCAAGCCACCCAATCGGTGGTGCATGCAGGATAACACATCGAACATATGCACTTTTATGCCCTTGAGTAGATACGATGAAGGCTTACCACTGAATTGAGTGGGAATATTCAAAGGTGAGCATGCATAAAAAATTGTTTTTATCATTCTTCTTTTACTTTGGTAACTAGATGATGCCTCGCGCGTTGCTGTGTGGATTGGTTGCAATATATTTTGACGAAATTTAAATGAAAATTAAAACCTATCTCTCTCTCTCTGTGTGTGTGTGGCTTATTGTGCTTAATTATTATATAGCTGTAAGTATATATAGAATATAGGTAGTATTTTCCATGCATGTTCAGAGAAATATAGTTACTCCCTCCTTCCATCTATATAAGGCCTAAACCCAAATTTCATTTTTCCATCTATACAAGGCCAAACGAGCTAACCAATGCATCTCCCACTTAATTCCCCCTCGCAGGTCGCGCATGATCGTCCTCGTGAAAACGAGATGGCGGCAGCATTGATTTGCATGCATGCACAGAGCCGTTATTATGCGTGCTTCACCTCACCTCCTCGTTTTTTTTTTCTCCACAGAGCTCTTTCTTTGGCCAATGCATGCATGAGTGGAGGAGTTATTGTTGGGCTGCATGCAGAAAAAGAGGGAGAGGAAGTTGCATGCGAGGGGGTAAGGCTGGTCATAGTGGAGAGTAACTTAGACTAGTAACATACATATGTTACTAGTCTATGTTACCACCTTCATAGTGGGTAGTGTCATAGGTGTGGTAACATAGTTGCCTTCATTTATTACTTTGTAGACTCATTATGCATTGGAAACCGCTATGTGATGGTAACATATTATGTTACTCTATTTGCCTCTCTCCTCATTAACTACTTGCCACATCACCAATTTTGCTTATGTGGCATCTATGTTACTACCTATGTTACTCCCACTATGACCAGCCTAATAGAGAGGGAGGAGAGCCGGCTACACGGCCAAGTACTATTCCCAATATTTGCTCCTCTTTTTATGCAACAGTCTTGGTATGAGAGATTCAAAACTTAGGCCCTGTATAGATGGAAGGAGGGAGTAGTGTGGATTGATGAGGTGGCAAGTATGGAGAGATGTGTGCATGTTGAGAGAGAATATAAATAGCATTTTTCATTCATGTTCAGAGAAATAGTTAGTGGGGTGATGAGGTGACATGTTTAGTGAGGTGGTATGTGTACATGTTAAGAGAATTGAGATAGTGGGGATCAATTATTTTTACGTATAGAGAATGAGATGAGTTGCGTGCTCATTCTTATTTCAAGTTCTGTTTAACGGAGAAAAACTCAAAGAATTCATATCTCCGTGAGGCATCTCACAAATGAACCCCATCTCGCCATACTATTTGTTTTAGAAGACGAAGGCTTGTCCAGCATAGTGAAGAAGTGGAAATTTCAGACAAACTTAATACCATCCAAGTGTTAATATCGGCTCTCATCCTAACGAATCATTTATTATTTGCATATCACAACTTGTTGTTTGTTAAACTATTGTGAAAAAGTAGTGGGCATCGCCAATGGTTTGGGATGGTTGCCCAAATGCTTCATGACAAACGGATGGCAAAATCCTTCAATCATTTTAATAAGTTTGTCCCAATACAGTTTGCGGGGGGGGGGGGGGGGGGGGGGCTGAATGGTATAAATGACTACATATCACAGCAATATTTGGGAAAGCCAACATATTTTGAAAAATGAGAGAATGGCATTCCATATATCTTAGAAGTGGGTATCCTATATCGTATATATACCTAGTGATCCGCGCTAACTTATTTATCTCAACATGCAAGCATATTTTGTCATCATACAATTATGGATGGGATAAGGCTCACCTCAACATGCAACCATGCATGAGAAAAGATCCACCACCACATGAAACTATGCATGAGAGATTATTTTTCATTTTATTATTCTACTTATATTCGATTAATATTTTACAACTATACACAATGAACATAATAAGGCATACATATTTTTCACTTTGGGTCATGTGTTATTAATCCAAATATTTATATTTGGCACGATTAAATATCACTATAATATATTACAACTGATTTCCGCAGCAACACATGGGGTATCATCTAGTTCCAAATATCTTAGAAGCCCCCCTCAAAAAAATATCTTAGAAGGCATTGTTTGGAAGAAAGTACATAGGTGGATGCTACTTGTGGGCTGTGTTGGGATTTCCTCAAAGAGAAGAGGATGATGCAATACAATAGAGATAAGTATTTCCCTCAGTTAAGAACCAGGGTTATCAATCCAGTAGGAGAACCACGCAACACCTCGTTAGCAGTACTTGCACACAAACTAACAACAACTTGCACCCAACGGGAACAAGGGGTTGTCAATACCTCTGCGGTTAATTAAAAGATTAAATATCATAGTGGTAGATAGATAAATAAAACACAGAATAAAATAAAGAAAAGAAAAATTGCAGCAATTTATTTTTGGATTTTAATATATGATAAAAGTAGACCCGGGGCCATAGTTTTCACCAGAGGCTTCTCTCTTGAAGATAGCATACAGTGGGTAAACAAATTACTGTTAGGCAACTGATAGAAAAGCAAATAATCATGACGATATCCAAGGCAATGATCATGTCTATAGGCATCATTTCTGAGACAAGTAGACCGACTCCTGCCTACATCTACTACTATTACTCCACCCATCGACCGTTGTCCAGCATGCATCTGGAGTATTATGTTCATAAAGAACAAAGTAACGCCTTAAGCAAGATTACATGATGTAGACAAAGTAAACTCACGCATGAATAAACCCAATCTTTTTATCCTTAATGGCAACAATACAAATCGTGTCTTGTCCCTTTCTGTCACTGGGATATAGATCACCGCAATATTGAACCCATCACAAAGCACATCTCCCATTGCAAGAAAAACCAATCTAGTTGGCCAAACCAAATCAATAGATCAGAGAGAAATACAAAGCTATAATAGTAATGCATAAAAGAGTTTAGAGAAGACTCAAGTAATATTCATGGATAATCTGAGCATAAACTCACAAATCATCGGATCCCAACAAACATAAGGCAAAAAGTGAACACATCGAATAGATCTCCAAGAACATCGAGGAGAACATTGTAGTGAAGATCAAAGAGAGAGAAGAAGCCATTTAGCTCCTAACTATTGACCCGTAGGTGTAGCGCCCAAGATGTGATTCTATCCCAATCACGTGATGAATTCATGATTGGGGCACAATCGCATTTCGAACGCATAGCAAGGTGGATATCATTACAACATACCATGTACTGAATAGATGAGAATGCCAGATAAAGGCTTACACTTGCCACAAGCTATAACATGAATACAACAGTTCATCAATACATAGCAATCATCATACAGAAGAGCGGGATCGGACTACGGATGAAATCAAACGAAAAAGAAGAACGACATCCACCCTGCTAATCCCAGGCTCCCTTGCCCGGAACCTAACCCTTGATCGAAGAAGAAGAAGCGGAAGAACTCCAAACAAATAAGCATTGCTTGTTGGAAATATGCCCTAGAGGCAATAATAAAAGTATTATTATTATATTTCCTTGTTCATGATAATTGTCTTTTATTCATGCTATAACTGTATTATCCGGAAATCGTAATACACGTGTGGATACATAGACCACAATATGTCCCTAGTGAGCCTCTAGTTGACTAGCTCGTTGTGATCAACAGATAGTCATGGTTTCCTGGCTATGGACATTGGATGTCGTTGATAACGGGATCACATCATTAGGAGAATGATGTGATGGACAAGACCCAATCCTAAGACTAGCACAAAAGATCGTGTAGTTCATTTGCTAGAGCTTTGCCAATGTCAAGTATCTCTTCCTTCGACCATGAGAGCGTGTAACTCCTGGATACCGTAGGAGTGCTTTGGGTGTATCAAACGTCACAACGTAACTGGGTGACTATAAAGGTGCACTACAGGTATCTCCGAAAGTATCTATTGTTTTATGCGGATCGAGACTGGGATTTGTCACTCCGTGTAAACGGAGAGGTATCTCTGGGCCCACTCGGTAGGACATCATCATATGCGCAATGTGACCAAGGAGTTGATCACGGGATGATGTGTTACGGAACGAGTAAAGTGACTTGCCGGTAATGAGATTGAACAAGGTATTGGATACCGACGATCGAATCTCGGGCAAGTAACATACCGATAGACAAAGGGAATTGAATACGGGATTGATTAAGTCCTTGACATCGTGTTTCATCCGATGAGATCATCGTGGAACATGTGGGAGCCATCATGGGTATCCAGATCCCGCTGTTGGTTATTGACCGGAGAACGTCTCGGTCATGTCTACATGTCTCCCGAACCCGTAGGGTCTACACACTTAAGGTTCGATGGCGCTAGGGTTATAAAGGAAGTTTGTATGTGGTTAACCGAATGTTGTTCGGAGTCCCGGATGAGATCCCGGACGTCACGAGGAGTTCCGGAATGGTCCGGAGGTAAAGATTTATATATGGGAAGTCCTATTTTGGCCACCGGAAAATGTTCGGGATTTTTCGGTATTGTACCGGGAAGGTTCTAGAAGGTTCCGGAGTGGGGCCCACCTGCATGGGGGACCCACATGGACGTGGGTAGTGGGGGCAAGGCCCCACACCCCTGGTCAAGGCGCACCAAGATCCCCCCTTAGAAGGAATAAGATCATATCCCGAAGGGATAAGATCAAGATCCCTAAAAAGGGGGGATAACAATCGGTGGGGAAGGAAATAATGAGATTTCTTTCCTCCCACCTTGGCCAACGCCCCAATGGACTTGGAGGGCAAGAAACCAGCCCCTCCACCCCTATATATAGTGGGGAGGCGCATGGGAGCTATACACGAAGTTCTGGCACAGCCCTACCTCTCTTCCTACTCCTCCTCTCCCATGGTGTTTGGCGAAGCCCTACTGGATTGCCACGCTCCTCCACCACCACCACGCCGTTGTGCTGCTGTTGGATGGAGTCTTCCTCAACCTCTCCCTCTCTCCTTGCTGGATCAAGGCGTGGGAGACGTCACCGGGTTGTACGTGTGTTGAACGCGGAGGTGCCGTCCGTTCGGCACTAGGATCATCGGTGATTTGAATCACGACGAGTACGACTCCATCAACCCCGTTCACTTGAACGCTTCCGCTTAGCGATCTACAAGGGTATGTAGATGCACTCTCTTTCTACTCGTTGCTGGTCTCTCCATAGATAGATCTTGGTGACACGTAGGAAAATTTTGAATTTCTGCTACGTTCCCCAACATTGCTCTCACATCATAGCACCGCATTACATGTACCTGCAACTGTGTTGTAGTAATCTGTGAGCCACGAGGATTGAGCAATCCCATTACCATGGGTATCAAGACATGAAAGATTAATGGGTATGAAATGGATAAGTGGTGAGGTTGCAGCAAGCACTAAGAATTGTATGGTGGCTAACTTACGAGTACAAGAGTAAGAAGAAAAACTACGCATAACGGTCGCATCTAGTAATGATCAAGAAGTAATCCTGAACTACTTACGACTCAAACATAACCTCAACATGTTCTCTTCCCAAACTTGCTCGAAAAGAGACAGTCATGGTTACACACGCGGTTGGTGTATTTTAGTTCGGATCTGGTGTCAAGTTCTCTACAACCGGATATTAAAAAATCCCATCTGCCACATAACCGCGGGCACGACTCTCGAAAGTTTAAACCCTGCAGGGGTGTCCCAACTTAGCCCATGACAAACTCTCATGATCAATGGAGGAAAATCCTCCTCCCGGAACAACCCGATCAAGCTCGGAATCCCAGTTCACAAGACATTTCGACAATGGTAAAACAAAATCAGCAAGACCTTTCGACATGCCGACACCCTGATAGTAGCCGCGCGTATCTAGTCTCAGGCCACGATCGGATGAGCACAATGTACAACAACTGAGACCCGAGTTGCCCTGGGGGAAGCCGCACACGAATCTGTTTTGGACCAACACTCATGAGGAGCGCTGGCCCGGGTTGTTGATTAAAAGACCTCGTGTGCTAGCCGGTCCATATGCAAGTTTTAGTTGTTATTAGGCAAATGGTAAAACCAAAGTTGGGCCTTGCTGGAAGAGTTTTATTCAAAGTGAACTGTCAAGGAGGGCCCATAAACCCTGACCGTGTTACGAACGCAAAATCAAGGAACATAACACCGATATGACGGAAACTAGGGCGGCAAGAGTGGAACAAAACACCAGGCAAAAGGCTGACCCTTCCACCCTTTACCAAGTATATATGTGCATTAATTAAATAAGAGATACTGTGATATCCCATGATATCCATGATATCCATGTCCCAACATGGAACAATCTGCAACTAGCAACGCTATAAGAGGGTCTGAGAAAAGCGGTAACATAGCCAAACAACGGTTTGCTGGGACCATGGAAAAGGTTAGAAGCTGTTTCATAGCATATTGGGAGGCTTGATAAACAAATGGTGGGTAACATGACTTAGCGATAGCATCGAGACAACTAGCATAGCAAAGATAGTAGTGAGATCCAAGGTGACAGTCATCTTGCCTGAAATCCCGCTAGGAAGAAGACTGAATCCATGAAGAAGATGAATGGGCGTAGTCGAACAAATCCTCACAATCGCAACGTAACTGAAACTATCGAGAAGAAGCACAAGCGGAAAGAAGCAAACAACATGGTAAACAACCAAGCATAATCATGGCATGATGCACACCGAATGTAACACCCCGAGAATCGTGCTACAGTAAACCCCTATTAATGATGTCAGGTCATCATAATTAAAAATTTGCTAAACCTCACTTGTTTCAAACTAAGTTAAAATACAAATTCAAATAACAAGTCAAATTATAATTTCATAAAAAAATGAATAAAAAAATGTTCAAAATGTTAGTAATATTCACTAAGTAATTGTCATGTAACAACTAACAACCAATAATTGTGCATTATTAAAAGGCCCCTAACCTAATTAAAACAGTACCAGCAACACATTAATTAACCAATTCAATTTCTAAAAATTGATAAATAGTTGCATTTACCCTGAAGCTTTTTGTACACTCCCGGAATATTACCTAGTATTTATGTGCCAAGTTTCAAATTAAACATAAGTCATTTGCTAGCTAAACCAAAATACAAAATAGAAAAGAAAATGAATAAAAGCAAAAGGCTACTGTGCACTTGCGGCCTACTGCTACAGGAGCCGGCCCAACCCACCATCATAGCCTCCTCCAACCTCTGTTCATAGAGGGCGCGTTGGATGCCGCGCGTGCGTCCATGGCGCGGATGGCCACGCGGCGCCCATCCGCTGGCTCTACGGGGCAGATAAGGTCCCCCTCGCTGATATGACCGTGTGTAATTTATTTATGATGGTTGTTGCTGACAAAACAAAGTCTACACCTATGGTCGAACATGCTACTGGTATTGTTCAAGATAAAGCTCTAATTGTTGTTGATCATGAAACTACACGTGGGCTGACTAGGGGAGCAAGCATGGAGTTGATACGACGGACTAGTATGAAGCAAAGTGATGCATGCGTTCTTGCATGGAAGGTCTTTTCTTGGAGTTGCAAAAAAGGAAAGCGATCATGTATGTTTGGTAACTACAAATACAAGGCAAGGCGACGTATATTATATTTGTTACTGCCATGCAAGAAGGCTTACAAGATAGATACGGGCAGGAGACTTAATGCATGGAGTTTTTTATCTCTAAAGGAAGTAGGATGGGGCCCACCAGAAAGAAAGATGGCGTACAGGGTTAAGCTAGCTAGAAAATCCAATCTGAGATGTAAAAAGATTGGACTCTTATATTTTACACTAGTTTATGTTCTTTCCAAAGTTGAGTGCGTGCGTGAGGGGTTTAGGCGAGGTTCAAGTCAGTTATTTAAAGCCATGGTGCATGGATATAAAAGGAGGTTTTTTTATATGAAATAGACACGATGTGTTTTTCAGGGTAGACACACCCGTATCAAGTTTTGGAAGGATATTTAGAAAACCTCTGTTTTGCGATTTCTCTTCGTGGAAATTATTTTGCGCGTGAATACCTTCGTCGAGATTGGTTTTCTCGTGCTGGGCCGTAAGGTTCAAACCCTTTACTTCGTGTACATCGCATGCACGGGCGAGAGGTTGCTACTGCTGGTGGTGGAGTGTCGTGAAAGATCGGGCCCCAACAACGGATCGGAACTCACTACGAGGTTCGGTCTACATCATGTGGTATTCAGAGCAACGGGTTGTTCACGACACTATGGAGAAGATGGCAAGGGCACGTCATTCAATAAGTTAAGCTATAGATTTCAGTTGGAGGAGGAAGGTCGCTGGGCCGGGCTATTTCACACCCGTGTGGTGGTGAGAGAGAGAGATCATGTGCTATGACGATCGATCACATGAATTTGATCAATGCTGCAAGCATCGAGATGGTGGAGAAGCTGAATCTACCAATGACACCACGATCACAACCATATTTGTTTCGTTGGGTCAAGAAGAGCTCATTGTCACGCAACAAACCAAGGTACCGTTTTTGTTGGAAAATTATTTTTGCGAGGTTTTGTGCGATGTGATTCCGGCACCGATGGTTTCGTGTCACTTGTTGTTGGGCAAGCCATGGTACAAAGAGCATGATGTTGCATATGATGGTCAAACACACAGATATACCGTTAAGAAGGGTAAGAAGTGCATGCTTGTGCCCATGGGTGAGGAGCGTTTTATTGCTTGGAGGAAAGAACATCAGGAAAAGATAAAAGAGGAGGGAGAAGCAACGAAGAAGAAGGTTCAAGCTGGTAAAATTTCCACAATCATGGTGCAGTCTATAGATAAGCATATTGCTGAACAAATCGACTCGAAACCGAGGACGGTTTCGTTGCAAGGGAGAGAGGATGATATGACCGTGTGTAATTTATTTATGATGGTCGCTGCTGACAAAACAAAGTCTACACCTATGGTCGAACATGCTACTGGTATTGTTCAAGATAAAGCTCTAATTGTTGTTGATCATGAAACTACACGTGGGCTGACTAGGGGAGCAAGCATGGAGTTGATACGACGGACTAGTATGAAGCAAAGTGATGCATGCGTTCTTGCATGGAAGGTCTTTTCTTGGAGTTGCAAAAAAGGAAAGCGATCATGTATGTTTGGTAACTACAAATACAAGGCAAGGCGACGTATATTATATTTGTTACTGCCATGCAAGAAGGCTTACAAGATAGATACGGGCAGGAGACTTAATGCATGGAGTTTTTTTATCTCTAAAGGAAGTAGGATGGGGCCCACCAGAAAGAAAGATGGCGTACGGGGTTAAGCTAGCTAGAAAATCCAATCTGAGATGTAAAAAGATTGGACTCTTATATTTTACACTAGTTTATGTTCTTTCCAAAGTTGAGTGCGTGCGTGAGGGGTTTAGGCGAGGTTCAAGTCAGTTATTTAAAGCCATGGTGCATGGATATAAAAGGAGGTTATTTTTATATGAAATAGACACGATGTGTTTTTCAGGGTAGACACACCCATATCAAGTTTTGGAGGGATATTTAGGAAACCTCTGTTTTGCGATTTCTCTTCGTGGAAATTATTTTGCGTGTGAATACCTTCGTCGAGATTGGTTTTCTCGTGCTGGGCCGTAAGGTTCAAACCCTTTACTTCGTGTACATCGCATGCACGGGCGAGAGGTTGCTACTGCTGGTGGTGGAGTGTCGTGAAAGATCGGGCCCCAACAACGGATCCGATCTCACTACGAGGTTCGGTCTACATCATGTGGTATTCAGAGCAACAGGTTGTTCACGACACTATGGAGAAGATGGCAAGGGCACGTCATTCAATAAGTTAAGCTATAGATTTCAGTTGGAGGAGGAAGGTCGCTGGGCCGGGCTATTTCACACCCGTGTGGTGGTGAGAGAGAGAGATCATGTGCTATGACGATCGATCACATGAATTTGATCAATGCTGCAAGCATCGAGATGGTGGAGAAGCTGAATCTACCAATGACACCACGATCACAACCATATTTGTTTCGTTGGGTCAAGAAGAGCTCATTGTCACGCAACAAACCAAGGTACCGTTTTTGTTGGAAAATTATTTTTGCGAGGTTTTGTGCGATGTGATTCCGGCACCGATGGTTTCGTGTCGCTTGTTGTTGGGCAAGCCATGGTACAAAGAGCACGATGTTGCATATGATGGTCAAACACACAGATATACCGTTAACAAGGGTAAGAAGTGCATGCTTGTGCCCATGGGTGAGGAGCGTTTTATTGCTTGGAGGAAAGAACATCAGGAAAAGATAAAAGAGGAGGGAGAAGCAACGAAGAAGAAGGTTCAAGCTGGTAAAATTTCTACAATCATGGTGCAGTCTATAGATAAGCATATTGCTGAACAAATCGACTCGAAACCGAGGACGGTTTCGTTGCAAGGGAGAGAGGATGATATGACCGTGTGTAATTTATTTATGATGGTCGCTGCTGACAAAACAAAGTCTACACCTATGGTCGAACATGCTACTGGTATTGTTCAAGATAAAGCTCTAATTGTTGTTGATCATGAAACTACACGTGGGCTGACTAGGGGAGCAAGCATGGAGTTGATACGACGGACTAGTATGAAGCAAAGTGATGCATGCGTTCTTGCATGGAAGGTCTTTTCTTGGAGTTGCAAAAAAGGAAAGCGATCATGTATGTTTGGTAACTACAAATACAAGGCAAGGCGACGTATATTATATTTGTTACTGCCATGCAAGAAGGCTTACAAGATAGATACGGGCAGGAGACTTAATGCATGGAGTTTTTTATCTTTAAAGGAAGTAGGATGGGGCCCACCAGAAAGAAAGATGGCGTACGGGGTTAAGCTAGCTAGAAAATCCAATCTGAGATGTAAAAAGATTGGACTCTTATATTTTAAATTAGTTTATTTTCTTTCCAAAGTTGAGTGCGTGCGTGAGGGGTTTAGGCGAGGTTCAAGTCAGTTATTTAAAGCCATGGTGCATGGATGTAAAAGGAGGTTATTTTTATATGAAATAGACATGATGTGTTTTTCAGGGTAGACACACCCGTATCAAGTTTTGGAGGGATCTTTAGAAAACCTCTGTTTTGCGATTTCTCTTCGTGGAAATTATTTTGCGCGTGAGTACCTTCGTCGAGATTGGTTTTGTCGTGCTGGGCCCTAAGGTTCAAAGCCTCTACTTCGTGTACATCGCGTGCACGGGCGAGAGGTTGCTACTGGTGGTGGTGGAGTGTCGTGAAAGATCGGGCCCCAACAATGGATCGGATCTCACTACGAGGTCCGGTCTACATCACTCGCCCCCCTCTCGTGAACCCTAGCCCCGTTTTCCCTTCTCCCACGCCCTCCACTCGATCTGATCGACTCCCGCCGCCGTCGCCGCCATGCCTCACCTCGCCACCGTGGTCAGCGAGCTCCTTGATGGCTGTCATCCACCACATCGTCCACGACCACGAGCTCGAGCTGGGCGCCTCTACATCACCGGGATCGAGCGCTTCTTCCCCTCGGCCGCCGGCACCTCTCCAACAAATTTCGGCACCATCTGCTGCTCCCGGCTACCAACGTGCCTCCGTGAGCTCCCTTGGTGAGCGTCCCCTACATTTCCGCCTTGCATCGACCTCGATCCACAACGCATGTTGCTGCCCCACCGCCATGTCCGTGTCCGTGCACCTCCGCTCCTCACAACATGCCGCGGCCGCCCCGTGCGCGCCGCATCGTTGCCGCGCTCCCGCCGCGTTCCGGCCTCGCCTCCAGTTACGGTCCAGCGCGTGTCCGTGTGCCAGGATCCACGGTCACCGCTGCTCCCGTGCGCACCCCTACCCGCGTGGTTGCTGCTGCTCGTGCGCTGCTGCTGCTGCTACTGCCTGCTACCGACGCTGCTACTGCTCTTTCTGCTTTGCTGCCGTTGATGCTCTACTACTATTGCTTGCTACTTTGCTGCTACTCTAGGCTGCTGCTTCTTGCTAGCTGTCACGTGCTATGCTCTGCTTGCTAGTGCAGCTGCTGGAGCGCCATGCACCCTCGCGTGTGTGTGCCCAAGCACACTAGTAGTCGGCTTTGGCCATGGCCGTTGGGCTAGTCCCCTGTTTAGATTAGCAAATGATTAGTGGTTAGGTTAGTCTATGTATAGATGATATGTGGATCCCCTAGAGACTATAATAACTAAGAAAAATCATTTTTGCTACTCTAAATGACACCTGGGCCCCACCTGAAGGAAATATGCCCTAGAGGCAATAATGAAGTTATTATTTATTTCCTTATATCATGATAAAAGTTTATTATTCATGCTAGAATTGTATTAACCGGAAACATAATACATGTGTGAATATACAGACAAACAGAGTGTCACTAGTATGCCTCTACTTGACTAGCTCGTTAATCAAAGATGGTTATGTTTCCTAACCATGGACAAAGAGTTGTCATTTGATTAACGGGATCACATCTTTAGTTGAATGATCTGATTGACATGACCCATTCCATTAGCTTAGCACCCGATCGTTTAGTATGTTGCTATTGCTTTCTTCATGACTTATACATGTTCCTATGACTATGAGATTATGCAACTCCCGTTTGCCGGAGGAACACTTTGTGTGCTACCAAACGTCACAACGTAACTGGGTGATTATAAAGGAGCTCTACAGGTGTCTCCAAAGGTACATGTTGGGTTGGCGTATTTCGAGATTAGGATTTGTCACTCCGATTGTCGGAGAGGTATCTCTGGGCCCTCTCGGTAATGCACATCACTGAAGCCTTGCAAGCATTGCAACTAATGAGTTAGTTGCGGGATGATGTATTACGGAACGAGTAAAGAGACTTGCCGGTAACGAGATTGAACTAGGTATTGGATACCGACGATCGAATCTCGGGCAAGTAACATACCGATGACAAAGGGAACAACGTATGTTGTTATGCGGTCTGACCGATAAAAGATCTTCGTAGAATATGTAGGAGCCAATATGAGCATCCAGGTTCCGCTATTGGTTATTGACCGGAGACGTGTCTCGGTCATGTCTACATTGTTCTCGAACCCGTAGGGTCCGCACGCTTAAGGTTACGATGACAGTTATATTATGAGTTTATGCATTTTGATGTACCGAAGTTTGTTCGGAGTCCCGGATGTGATCACGGACATGACGAGGAGTCTCGAAATGGTCTAGACATAAAGATTGATATATTGGAAGCCTATATTTGGATATCGGAAGCGTTCCGGGTGAAATCGGGATTTTACCGGATTACTGGGAGGTTACCGGAACCCCCCGGGAGGTATATGGGCCTTAGTGGGCCTTAGTGGAAGAGAGGAGAGGTGGCCAGAGATGGGCCGCGCGCCCCTCCCCCCTTTGGTCCGAATAGGACAAGGAGAGGGGGCCGGCCCCCCTTCCTCCTCTCTCTCCTCTTTCCCCCCCTCCGCGAATCCTATTCCAACTAGGAAAGGGGGGAGTCCTACTCCCGGAAGGAGTAGGACTCCTCCTGGCGCGCCACCTCTTGGCCGGCCAGCCCCCCCCCTTTGAGCCTTTATATACGGAGGCACGGGGCACCCCTAGAGACACAAGTTGATCCACGTGATCATATTCTTAGCCGTGTGCGGTGCCCCCTTCCACCATAGACCTCGATAATATTGTAGCGGTGCTTAGGCGAAGCCCTGCGACGGTAGTACATCAAGATCGTCACCACGCCGTCGTGCTGACGGAACTCTTCCCCTACACTTTGTTGGATCGGAGTCCGGGGATCGTCATCGAGCTGAACGTGTGCTAGAACTCGGAGGTGCCGTAGTTTCGGTGCTTGATCGGTCGGGCCGTGGAGACGTACGACTACATCAACCAAGTTAACGCTTCCGTTGTCGATCTACAAGGGTACGTAGATCACACTCTCCCCCTCTCGTTGCTATGCATCACCATGATCTTGCGTGTGCGTAGGAATTTTTTTGAAATTACTACGAAACCCAACAGTGGCATCCGAGCCTAGGTTTTATGTGTTGATGTTATATGCACGAGTAGAACACAAGTGAGTTGTGGGCGATATAAGTCATACTGCTTACCAGCATGTCATACTTTGGTTCGGCGGTATTGTTGGACGAAGCGGCCCGGACCGACATTACGCGTACGCTTACGCGAGACCGGTTCTCCCGACGTGCTTTGCACAAAGGTGGCTAGCGGGTGACAGTTTCTCCAACTTTAGTTGAACCGAGTGTGGCTACGCCCGGTCCTTGCGAAGGTTAAAACAGCACCAACTTGACAAACTATCGTTGTGGTTTTGATGCGTAGGTAAGATTGGTTCTTGCTTAAGCCCGTAGCAGCCACGTAAAACTTGCAACAACAAAGTAGAGGACGTCTAACTTGTTTTTGCAGGGCATGTTGTGATGTGATATGGTCAAGACATGATGCTAAATTTTATTGTATGAGATGATCATGTTTTGTAACCGAGTTATCGGCAACTGGCAGGAGCCATATGGTTGTCGCTTTATTGTATGCAATGCAATCGCGCTGTAATGCTTTACTTTATCACTAAGCGGTAGCGATAGTCGTGGAAGCATGAGATTGGCGAGACGACAACGATGCTACGATGGAGATCAAGGTGTCGCGCCGGTGACGATGGTGATCACGACGGTGCTTCGAGGATGGAGATCACAAGCACAAGATGATGATGGCCATATCATATCACTTATATTGATTGCATGTGATGTTTATCTTTTATGCATCTTATCTTGCTTTGATTGACGGTAGCATTATAAGATGATCTCTCACTAATTATCAAGAAGTGTTCTCCCTGAGTATGCACCGTTGCGAAAGTTCTTCGTGCTGAGACACCACGTGATGATCGGGTGTGATAGGCTCTACGTTCAAATACAACGGGTGCAAAACAGTTGCACACGCAGAATACTCAGGTTATACTTGACGAGCCAAGCATATACAGATATGGCCTCGGAACACGGAGATCGAAAGGTCGAGCGTGAATCATATAGTAGATATGATCAACATAGTGATGTTCACCAATGAAACTACTCCATCTCACGTGATGATCGGACATGGTTTAGTTGACTTGGATCACGTAATCACTTAGAGGATTAGAGGGATGTCTATCTAAGTGGGAGTTCTTTAAGTAATATGATTAATTGAACCTAAATTTATCATGAACTTAGTACCTGATAGTATCTTGCTTATGTATGTTTGATTGTAGATAGATGGCCCGTGCTGTTGTTCCGTTGAATTTTAATGCGTTCCTTGAGAAAGCAAAGTTGAAAGATGATGGTAGCAATTACACGGACTGGGTCCGTAACTTGAGGATTATCCTCATTGCTGCACAGAAGAATTACGTCCTGGAAGCACCGCTGGGTGCCAGGCCTGCTGCTGGAGCAACACCAGATGTTATGAACGTCTGGCAGAGCAAAGCTGATGACTACTCGATAGTTCAATGTGCCATGCTTTACGGCTTAGAACCGGGACTTCAACGACGTTTTGAACGTCATGGGGCATATGAGATGTTCCAGGAGTTGAAGTTAATATTTCAAGCAAATGCCCGGATTGAGAGATATGAAGTCTCCAATAAGTTCTATAGCTGCAAGATGGAGGAGAACAGTTCTGTCAGTGAGCATATACTCAAGATGTCTGGGTATTGTAATCACTTGATTCAACTGGGAGTTAATCTTCCGGATGATAGCGTCATTGACAGAATTCTCCAATCACTTCCACCAAGCTACAAGAGCTTCGTGATGAACTATAATATGCAAGGGATGAATAAGACTATTCCCGAGCTCTTCGCAATGCTGAAAGCTGCGGAGGTAGAAATCAAGAAGGAGCATCAAGTGTTGATGGTCAACAAGACCACTAGTTTCAAGAAAAAGGGCAAAGGGAAGAAGAAGGGGAACTTCAAGAAGAACAGCAAGCAAGTTGCTGCTCAAGAGAAGAAACCCAAGTCTGGACCTAAGCCTGAAACTGAGTGCTTCTACTGCAAGCAGACTGGTCACTGGAAGCGGAACTGCCCCAAGTATTTGGCGGATAAGAAGGATGGCAAGGTGAACAAAGGTATATGTGATATACATGTTATTGATGTGTACCTTACTAATGCTCGCAGTAGCACCTGGGTATTTGATACTGGTTCTGTTGCTAATATTTGCAACTCGAAACAGGGACTACGGATTAAGCGAAGATTGGCTAAGGACGAGGTGACGATGCGCGTGGGAAACGGTTCCAAAGTCGATGTGATCGCAGTCGGCGCGCTACCTCTACATCTACCTTCGGGATTAATATTAGACCTAAATAATTGTTATTTGGTGCCAGCGTTAAGCATGAACATTATATCTGGATCTTGTTTGATGCGAGACGGTTATTCATTTAAATCAGAGAATAATGGTTGTTCTATTTATATGAGTAATATCTTTTATGGTCATGCACCCTTGAAGAATGGTCTATTCTTATTGAATCTCGATAGTAGTGACACACATATTCATAATGTTGAAGCCAAAAGATGCAGAGTTGATAATGATAGTGCAACTTATTTGTGGCACTGCCGTTTAGGTCATATCGGTGTAAAGCGCATGAAGAAACTCCATACTGATGGACTTTTGGAACCACTTGATTATGAATCACTTGGTACTTGCGAACCGTGCCTCATGGGCAAGATGACTAAAACGCCGTTCTCCGGTACTATGGAGAGAGCAACAGATTTGTTGGAAATCATACATACAGATGTATGTGGTCCGATGAATATTGAGGCTCGTGGCGGATATCGTTATTTTCTCACCTTCACAGATGACTTAAGCAGATATGGGTATATCTACTTAATGAAACATAAGTCTGAAACGTTTGAAAAGTTCAAAGAATTTCAGAGTGAAGTTGAAAATCATCGTAACAAGAAAATAAAGTTTCTACGATCTGATCGTGGAGGAGAATATTTGAGTTACGAGTTTGGTGTACATTTGAAACAATGCGGAATAGTTTCGCAACTCACGCCACCCGGAACACCACAGCGTAATGGTGTGTCCGAACGTCGTAATCGTACTTTACTAGATATGGTGCGATCTATGATGTCTCTTACTGATTTACCGCTATCGTTTTGGGGTTATGCTTTGGAGACGGCCGCATTCACGTTAAATAGGGCACCATCAAAATCCGTTGAGACGACGCCTTATGAACTATGGTTTGGCAAGAAACCAAAGTTGTCGTTTCTGAAAGTTTGGGGCTGCGATGCTTATGTGAAAAAGCTTCAACCTGATAAGCTCGAACCCAAATCGGAGAAATGTGTCTTCATAGGATATCCAAAGGAGACTATTGGATACACCTTCTATCACAGATCCGAAGGCAAGACTTTTGTTGCTAAGTTCGGAAACTTTCTGGAGAAGGAGTTTCTCTCGAAAGAAGTGAGTGGGAGGAAAGTAGAACTTGACGAGGTAACTGTACCTGCTCCCTTATTGGAAAGTAGTGCATCACAGAAAACTGTTTCTGTGACACCTACACCAATTAGTGAGGAAGCTAATGATAATGATCATGAAACTTCAGAACAAGACACTACTGAACCTCGTAGATCAACCAGAGTGAGATCCGCGCCAGAGTGGTACGGTAATCCTGTTCTGGAAGTCATGCTACTAGATCATGATGAACCTACGAACTATGAAGAAGCGATGGTGAGCCCAGATTCCGCAAAATGGCTTGAAGCCATGAAATCTGAGATGGGATCCATGTATGAGAACAAAGTGTGGACTTTGGTTGACTTGCCCAATGATCGGCAAGCAATTGAGAATAAATGGATCTTCAAGAAGAAGACTGACGCCGACGGTAATATTACTGTCTACAAAGCTCGACTTGTCGCAAAAGGGTTTCGGCAAGTTCAAGGGATTGACTACGATGAGACCTTCTCACCCGTAGCGATGCTTAAGTCTGTCCGAATCATGTTAGCAATTGCCGCATTTTATGATTATGAAATTTGGCAGATGGATGTCAAAACTGCATTCCTGAATGGATTTCTGGAAGAAGAGTTGTATATGATGCAACCAGAGGGTTTTGTCGATCCAAAGGGAGCTAACAAAGTGTGCAAGCTCCAGCGATCCATTTATGGACTGGTGCAAGCCTCTCGGAGTTGGAATAAACGCTTTGATAGTGTGATCAAAGCATTTGGTTTTATACAGACTTTCGGAGAAGCCTGTATTTACAAGAAAGTGAGTGGGAGCTCTGTAGCATTTCTGATATTATATGTGGATGACATATTACTGATTGGAAATGATATAGAATTTCTGGATAGCATAAAGGGATACTTGAATAAGAGTTTTTCAATGAAAGACCTCGGTGAAGCTGCTTACATATTAGGCATTAAGATCTATAGAGATAGATCAAGACGCTTAATTGGACTTTCACAAAGCACATACCTTGACAAAGTTTTGAAGAAGTTCAAAATGGATCAAGCAAAGAAAGGGTTCTTGCCTGTGTTACAAGGTGTGAAGTTGAGTCAGACTCAATGCCCGACCACTGCAGAAGATAGAGAGAAAATGAAAGATGTTCCCTATGCTTCAGCCATAGGCTCTATCATGTATGCAATGCTGTGTACCAGACCTGATGTGTGCCTTGCTATAAGTCTAGCAGGGAGGTACCAAAGTAATCCAGGAGTGGATCACTGGACAGCGGTCAAGAACATCCTGAAGTACCTTAAAAGGACTAAGGATATGTTTCTCGTATATGGAGGTGACAAAGAGCTCATCGTAAACGGTTACGTGGATGCAAGCTTTGACACTGATCCGGACGATTCTAAATCGCAAACCGGATACGTGTTTACATTAAACGGTGGAGCTGTCAGTTGGTGCAGTTCTAAACAAAGCGTCGTGGCGGGATCTACATGTGAAGCGGAGTACATAGCTGCTTCGGAAGCAGCAAACGAAGGAGTCTGGATGAAGGAGTTCATATCCGATCTAGGTGTCATACCTAGTGCTTCGGGTCCAATGAAAATCTTTTGTGACAATACTGGTGCAATTGCCTTGGCGAAGGAATCCAGATTTCACAAGAGAACCAAGCACATCAAGAGACGCTTCAATTCCATCCGGGATCTAGTCCAGGTGGGAGACATAGAGATTTGCAAGATACATACGGATCTGAATGTAGCAGACCCGTTGACTAAGCCTCTTCCACGAGCAAAACATGATCAGCACCAAGGCTCCATGGGTGTTAGAATCATTACAGTATAATCTAGATTATTGACTCTAGTGCAAGTGGGAGACTGAAGGAAATATGCCCTAGAGGCAATAATAAAGTTATTATTTATTTCCTTATATCATGATAAAAGTTTATTATTCATGCTAGAATTGTATTAACCGGAAACATAATACATGTGTGAATACATAGACAAACAGAGTGTCACTAGTATGCCTCTACTTGACTAGCTCGTTAATCAAAGATGGTTATGTTTCCTAACCATGGACAAAGAGTTGTCATTTGATTAACGGGATCACATCATTAGTTGAATGATCTGATTGACATGACCCATTCCATTAGCTTAGCACCCGATCGTTTAGTATGTTGCTATTGCTTTCTTCATGACTTATACATGTTCCTATGACTATGAGATTATGCAACTCCCGTTTGCCGGAGGAACACTTTGTGTGCTACCAAACGTCACAACGTAACTGGGTGATTATAAAGGAGCTCTACAGGTGTCTCCAAAGGTACATGTTGGGTTGGCGTATTTCGAGATTAGGATTTGTCACTCCGATTGTCGGAGAGGTATCTCTGGGCCCTCTCGGTAATGCACATCACTGAAGCCTTGCAAGCATTGCAACTAATGAGTTAGTTGCGGGATGATGTATTACGGAACGAGTAAAGAGACTTGCCGGTAACGAGATTGAACTAGGTATTGGATACCGACGATCGAATCTCGGGCAAGTAACATACCGATGACAAAGGGAACAACGTATGTTGTTATGCGGTCTGACCGATAAAAGATCTTCGTAGAATATGTAGGAGCCAATATGAGCATCCAGGTTCCGCTATTGGTTATTGACCGGAGACGTGTCTCGGTCATGTCTACATTGTTCTCGAACCCGTAGGGTCCGCACGCTTAAGGTTACGATGACAGTTATATTATGAGTTTATGCATTTTGATGTACCGAAGTTTGTTCGGAGTCCCGGATGTGATCACGGACATGACGAGGAGTCTCGAAATGGTCGAGACATAAAGATTGATATATTGGAAGCCTATATTTGGATATCGGAAGCGTTCCAGGTGAAATCGGGATTTTATCGGATTACCGGGAGGTTACCGGAACCCCCCGAGAGGTATATGGGCCTTAGTGGGCCTTAGTGGAAGAGAGGAGAGGTGGCCAGAGATGGGCCGCGCGCCCCTCCCCCCTTTGGTCCGAATAGGACAAGGAGAGGGGGCCGGCCCCCCTTCCTCCTCTCTCTCCTCTTTTCCCCCCTCCGCGAATCCTATTCCAACTAGGAAAGGGGGGGGAGTCCTACTCCTTCCAGGAGTAGGACTCCTCCTGGCGCGCCACCTCTTGGCCGGCCAGCCCCCCCTTTGAGCCTTTATATACGGAGGCACGGGGCACCCCTAGAGACACAAGTTGATCCACGTGATCATATTCTTAGCCGTGTGCGGTGCCCCCTTCCACCATAGTCCTCGATAATATTGTAGCGGTGCTTAGGCGAAGCCCTGCGACGGTAGTACATCAAGATCGTCACCACGCCGTCGTGCTAACGGAACTCTTCCCCGACACTTTGCTGGATCGGAGTCCGGGGATCATCATCGAGCTGAACGTGTGCTAGAACTCGGAGGTGTCGTAGTTTCGGTGCTTGATCGGTCAGGCCGTGGAGACGTACGACTACATCAACCAAGTTAACGCTTCCGTTGTCGATCTACAAGGGTACGTAGATCACACTCTCCCCCTCTCGTTGCTATGCATCACCATGATCTTGCGTGTGCGTAGGAATTTTTTTGAAATTACTACGAAACCCAACACCACCATCATTATTCATCCATTGACCGGTCAATGTTGACCTAGTCAACTGCTGACTGGGTAGTTGACTGTGCCCACATGTCAGCCTTTGGTGCATTGTTGGCACTGCACCGGTTGCACCTAGCATTTTTCCCATTTATTTTTGAATTACAAGTAAATCCAGAAATTTTGAAAATCATTTAAAACTTTGGAAAATCATATAAAATAATCAGTAACTCGGATGAAAATACTTTATACATGAAATTTGCTCAGAACGACGAGACGAATTTGAATACACGGTCCGTTCATTCTCCACGCGTCCCTAGCATAGCGAACCTACAACCTTCCCCCTCCGATTCGTCTGTCCGAAAACATGAAACACCGGGAATACTTTCCCGGATGTTTCCCCCCTTCGTCGGTATCACCTACAACCGTGTTAGGTCACCCTAGCACCGCGTATTGCCACGTTTGCTTTGTGTTGCATTGATTGCTCTGTTATTTATTTGTGCTCCCCCTCTGTTACTTCTTTCTGATAGACCCCGAGACCACCGCGATACCACCGTGATCGACTACATTGACGACGACCCCTCCTTCTTGCCAGAGCAACCAGGCAAGCCAACCCCCTTGTTCATCCCAATATCGCCTACTCTTTCCCTCTACTGCTTGCATTAGAGTAGTGTTACTGTTTCATCGGTTTGATCCTATACTGCTGCATAGCATGTCCTTGTTGCTACTATTGATACCTTTACCTGAAATCCTAAATGCTTAGTATAGGTTGCTAGTTTATCATCAATGGCTTACACTCTTGTGTGTCTGCCATGCTATACTACTGGGTCGTGATCACTTCAGGAGGTGATCATAGGTACATATACTATATACTTTTACATTACCTATGTTACTGTTCGGAGATGGGGGCTAAAGGGGCAGGTGGTTCCACCTAGGTAGTGGTGGGCCTGGTTTCCCGGCAGCGCCCTGATGGTTACTTTGTGGCAGAGCGATAGGACAGGTTGCGACCACCTAGGAGACAGGTGGGCCTGGTCCCTGGTCGGCGTCCGCGGTTACTTCAAAATAACATGCTTAATGAGATCTGGATATTTGATCTGAGTCTGACCACTAGCCTATATGCACTAACCAACTATGCGGGAACAGTTATGGGTACTCGACGTCGTGGTATCAGCCGAAGCTCTTTTGACGTCAGCGACAGAGCGGCGCGCTCCGAATTGGCTCGTAAGCCTGCGCTTGTATTAAGGGGGTTAGGTCTGCTTCCCGCCGCCCTCACAACATGCAAGAGTGCAATGAGTGATGGGCCCAGACCCCTGCGCGCTTAGGATTTAGACCGGTGTGTTGACCTCTCTGTTGAGTCTAGGTGGGGATGCGATGTGTTGATCTTCCGAGGCCGGGCATGACCCAGGAAAGTGTGTCCGGCCAGAGGGATCGAGCATGTTGAGTAATGTGGTGCACCCCTGCAGGGAAGTTTATCTATTCGAATAGCCGTGTCCCTCGGTAAAAGGATGACTCGGAGTTGTATTTTGACCTTATGACAACTAGAACCAGATACTTAATAAAACACACCTCTTACAAGTTCCAGATACAACCCGGTGATCACTTTCCCACAGGGCGACGAGGGAAGGATCCCCGGGTAGGATTATGCTATGCGGTGTCCCTTGATGCTTCTCTTGCTACTCTCTTCTACATGCTTCAAGATGGAGGCATCCAGAAGCGTAGTCTTTGATGGGACTAGCTATCCCCCTCTTATTCTGGCATTCTGCAGTTCAGTCCACAGATACTACCCATTTCATTGATACCAATGCATATGTAGTGTAGATACTTGCTTGCGAGTACTTTGGATGAGTACTCACGGTTGCTTTGCTCTCTCTTTCCCCCCTTTTTCCATTCTTCTCGGACGTCGCAACCAGATGATGGAGTCCAAGAGTCAGAGGATCCCGAGGATGTTTCTACGTGGAGTTCGACTTCAAGGAGTAGTTAGGAGGTCCCAGGCAGGAGGTCTTCCCTTTTCGATCGTTGCTACTTCTGTGCTAGCCTTCTTAAGGCAAACTAGTTTAACTTATGTCTGTACTCAGATATAATTGCTTCCACTGACTCTTGTGTATTCAAGCTTATGTATTCGATCCCTCGAGGCCCCTGGCTTGTAATATAAAGCTTGTATTATTTTAATTTGTGATTAAAGTTGTGTTGTGATATCTTCGTGTGAGTCTCTGATCTTGATCGTACACATTTGCATGTATGATTAGTGTACGATTGAATCGAGGGAGTCACACTCAAGTATGACGCATGTCCGGTTTAATGAGGTATGACATGGAAAAATGCAACAAAGGACACTACAAATTAAGTGGAGCTCAATATGCAACGAGTTGCATATTGACGAAACACCACATTCAATTATTTAGTTCACTCTCGTTTATGTATATGACAAGATTAAATGTTGATTAACATGGGAAGAGGTGAAGCATAAGTAAACTAAATATTTGGGCAAGTTTAAATGAGGCTGGAACAATAAACAACAATTCCGGTAAATCCCCATGTCATTTAGCAATTTAATGCAAACAACAATTTTGAACATTTTAAATGTTGTTATCATGATGCGGATGACATATACAAGTTTTATGCAATTTTATGAAAATGTTGACATGAACATGTTATGACGCATTTGGTCACCATGGCGGAACAAAAGGGGTGCCACACAATGACAACGGAAATGGTGCCACGGAAACATTCTGATGATCCAACAACTCATTGAGATACCAGTGCAAAAGAACAAGTGTGCGAAAGAGCATGTCATGCAAAATATGATGGGGAGTGATCCCGCTATCATGTGTCCCACATGACGATGGCAAGGCAAATGAGGGATGTGCATGAAACAATTCGGACACGATTCGAACATGTGCAACTTATACATCACAATCATTCATTCATGGACGTTGTCTCGGCAATTATACCTCCCATGGGTGCATTCGGGATGGATCGAGTTCGTCGAAGGAAGTAGTGGTACATGGGTCGTAGTGGAAGTAGTTGTTCTTGTGATGGTAGTCGTTCATGGTACTTGTGACCCACGGTTCTTTGGGCAACAGTAGTCGTACACGTCCGTAGATGTACGGGGCCATCGGTAGAGGTACACGCATGTAGATGAACTTGACGGGTCGTCGTCATCCTGGTACTTGGCGTCCTCTTAGTCTCGACAGAGATGAAACAGTGCAATGATGGTCATGCACGATGAGGCCCCGGTCTTGCAAGACTTGGCATGAACCCAAAAGAAGTGGCACAAAGGCCTCAGTTCGGAGGTGTGTGTCCGAGGTGGGGCACTGCAGCAAGGCGGCGCTCGGTGATCTGTTGAGGCAGGGGCGCGCCCGACGCAGACCATGAGGGGCGGACAGACACGACGCTCGAGGGAGGTCATCGACGGTCGGACGAAATAGTAGCGGCAGGAAGGCACGGCGGCGCGGGCGGGACTAGCCGGTGGCGAGGTTGAAGCGCGAGAGGAGGGGATGGCGGTGAGGCGCGACGGGGCAGAGCAAGGGCCAGCGGCGAGGCAAGGCGACGAGGCACGAGGCACGTCGGGGCAGCGGGGTGGAAGGTGCAGACGCGAGGATGAAGTAGTGAGGTGAGGGAGCTCGGGGTGGCTGGGCGCCCGAGGGAGCGAAGCGTTGGGTGCGGGCACGCGTGGAGGGGCTCGGGGTCGATCTCTCGGCGCTTGACGAAGACGGCACGGAGGAAGAGGAGCCCGACCGCGGAGCTGATGGAGGAGGGTCAAGGGAGGTCGCAGAGGGCTCGTCGGTGCTAGATCGGGAGGTGGATGGAGGGGGGTTCAAGCGAGGGGATCGGGAGCTGCGCGTGCGTGCGCTCCCTGGTGACAGTGCTAGGAGGAAGGAGGCAGGGGAGCTGGGGATCAATCGGGTGGCTGGGGCTCTTGATCGCTAGCTAGGGTTATCAGCGGGGGCGGCTGGGCCAAGGGCCATGATGCAGATGGGCCGGCCTGGCTGGGCTGCTGGGAGGCCCAGGTGGGTTGGACTCTCTTCTCTCTCCCTCTTCTCTTTTATCGCTCTCCGGCACCTCTTCCCCCTCGCTCGCCTTGGACGCTCCCTTGCCCTTGTTTTTGGGCGCCATAGCAGCCGATGGAGCGCGAGGGACCGAAGGTGGTGAGGGCGCGGCGGCAACGGGCGGAGGAGAAAGCTCTAGATTGGGATCGAGGAAGAAGAAGGAGACGGCGGTTTCCTAGATTGGAATGGGCGAAAGTGGTAAATGAGTAGCGCCCTTGGGGATTCCTCTTTTTATGGGGAAGGCGCGGGGCTGCCTCTCTACTATTCGATGTTAAGGCATTCACGCAGGCGCACACGTGCTGCTACCGTTCCACGCACGATCCCCATGTCGCACACTCAATGCAGATCATGGGGAAGCGCATCAGACGAGAAGATTACAACAGTTAACCCTTGTCACACGTACCCGTGCACCGTTTTGGGCCTGGCCCAATGACGCTTCGCACTCGTGTGCGGCCCAGGCCCAGGGGCTCCTATCGGTGGCCCTTTGGTACCCCTTACTTGTGCACGGGCAGTTGCAGTCGTACCCGTGGCGGGGCTTGGTGGGGGTAGCTGGGGACAAAATACAAGACAACGAAGACGACATCTAAGCCAGTAACCAGGGAGCAGAAGACAAGCTGGAGCCCGGCAAGATCCTTGCCGGATGGCTTGCGAAGCACTGACAAGAACACCACCCTTGAGATTGAGAGCTCTGACACCATCAACAATGTCAAGACCAAGGCTCAGGGGCGCGTGCATAGTGGCATGCAGATCTTTGTGAAGACTGGTGGCATGCAGATCTTTGTGAAGACTGGTGGCATGCAGATCTTTGTGAAAACTGGTGGCATGCAGATCTTCGTGAAGACCAGATGACCAAGTTCCTGGCGAGACCCTTGCCGGGGACGTTTGCCAGACCCCGGCAAGATCCTTGTCGGGGACATTTGCGAGGCCACGGCAAGGCTCCGCCGCCCCACCACCGCTCCAGCGCAGCGACCGACCTGCCAGCCTCACAAGCACCTGCGTGGTGGCATGCAGATCTTTGTGAAGATCCTGCCACTGCTCCAGCGCAGCGGCCAGCTAGCCAGCCTGGAATTGCATGCCTCGCCAGCCTGGATGTGTGTCATGACGGGAAGAGGCGGCGATAGATGGGACGGGCTCTATTATCGTCCCCGATAAAGTTAGGGGGCACATAACCAGCGCATTTAATGTGTTTGTTTGTGAACGTCAGTGATAAGCATAGCTACTTTACACCTCCTGTGTGCCACTATGGCAACCCCTTTAGACATATGAAAGGAGGCCCAAGGCATACTGGAGGAGGATTCAGATTTTTTGGACTTTCCGGCCCAGTTTGCATGCGTAGCAGCTAGCCGAAGCTCAAGAACACTGAATATACACTAAAAGCAAGACTAGGGTTTTACGCTTCTCAGCGGCCTAACCCTGGGTAAAAATCCATTGTGTTGATCTTTAGATCTGCTCTTTGTGCACCCCTCTTCCCTGCCAAACCGTAGAAGGTATCCACGTGATTCCGCAGGTGTCGTTTCTCCGACAGCCCCTAGGTAGGAGTTAACCATTGCGCGCCCTCGACCTTCACACAAAGGAAGACACTCAATAATAAATCGTGCTCCAACATCTTAGAATAACGAAAGACTATACGTGCATGCTTCTGGAATCACAAACCTTAACACTGTTCTTACTAAACCACAATTACTCACTAGTACAACCCACACATCACTATCTCTATATGTCAAAACTATTGCAAGGAATCAAACTTATCATATTCGGTGATCTACATGAAAGTTTTTATTATATTAGGACCAATTTCATAACCCGTGCATATTGCCATTACTATTTATTAGACTCTCAAACTGATATAAGTGAAGCATGAGAGTGCAAATATTTCTTTAAAATATAACCACCACACTGCTCTAAAAGATATAAGTGAAGCACTAGAGCAACTGCCTAGCACAAAAGATATAAGTGAAGCACATAGAGTATTCTAACAAATCAAGAATAAATGTGTGTCCCTCTCAAAAGGTGTGTGTAGCAAAGATGATTGTGGCAAACTAAAATGCAAACAAAGCAAAGACTCATATAATACACGACGCTCCAACCAAAACTCATATCATGTGATTAATAAAAATATAGCTCCAAGTAATATACCGATGAATTGTAGACGAAAGAGGGGATGCCTTCCGGGGCATCCCCAAGCTTAGATGCTTGGTTGTCTTGAATATTGACTTGGGGTGTCTTGGGAATCCCCAAGCTTAGGGTCTTGCCTCTCCTTGTTCCTTCATCCATCGAGATCTCACCCCAAACTTGAAAACTCTAGCATAGAAAACTCAATAGAAACCCTGTGAGATATGTTAGTATAACAAGCAAATCATAAACTTTAGGTATTGTTGTAAACCCATTCATATTTTGTTATTGCATAATACCTACTGCATTATAACTTATCCATAACTTATACCCCTGATTCAATTCATAGATTCATTAAAACAAGAAAATTATGCAACGAAAACAAAATGTATCAAAAACAGAAAAGTCTGTAATGATCTGAACAAACACAATACTTCTGTGACTCCAAAACTTCTAAAAAATTAGGAATACCTGGGCAATTTTTCTATCAATTGCGTGTAAAAAAATCAGATTTTATCACTTCCAGTGAATTTATACAATTCTTCTACTGGGCGCAAAAGTTTTGTTTTTCACAGAATCAAATCAACTATCAACCAAATCATCCCAAAGGTTTTACTTGGCACAAAAACTAAGTAAAACACAAAAACACAATCATAACTAGGGGTGGGCATAAAAACCAAGTAACCGAAGACCGAACTGAAGCCGAAACAAAAAAACCGAATTTTCAGTTTTTAATACTAGCATAGGAAAATTCGGTTCTACATGTGCTAACCAAATTTAATTCGGTCAATACGGTTTTTTGTTCGGTTAATCGAAGAAACCGAGTATACGTCAGGTACAGCCCGCGCTCCCGAACTCACGAGCTTCTCCCCGTGCTCATGAAGCCACGAGCTTCTCCCGCGCTCACGCCTGGCTTCGCATCATTTTTTTGGGCTATCCGCTCGGTAGCCTTGTGCGCGGAGATTTCTGCATGGGCCAAGCTGACCACCCGCGTGCAAGGCCCAAGCTGTTATGGGCTTTCTTTGGCCGTGTGAGGCTGTTGTGGTTTCCACGTACATGCATGTGATCGGAAGTAGCAGAGGGCATAGTTAGTTTAGTACCACCTCATCTAGCCAAACATATTCGGGTGAAAAGCTTGCCTATACAATAGCGTTGTTGGAAGGAATCAACACAATAGAAATTCCTTCGGGCCGTTCGCCAAGTAAGGTATAAACCATACACCAAACCGAATTACTCGGTTAACTGAATGATTGATTAGTTCACAGTTGTTGCCTTATTCGATTTTCAACTTTGTTAAGCAAATTTACAAATAAACCAAATGGTAGAAACCGAAAATTTGGTTTATACCGGATGCCCACCCCTAATCATAACAATAGCATAATTGTGTGAACACAAAAAAAACTATTGAGTTGTCTCCCAACAAGCTCTTTCTTTATAGCCATTAATATAGGCTTGGGATTTTATTGACGCTCACATGAAAGATAATAATTGAAACACAAAGAGCGCATCATGTAGCAAGTGAAAAATACATTTAAGTCTAACATACTTTCGTATGCATAGGCATTATATAAGCAAAAAAATTATCAATACAAGAAATATCTAGCATATACAAGGGAGAAGAATAAAACATTGATGATCTCAACATAACAAGAGGTAATTTAGTAACATGAAAATTTCTCCAACCATATTTTGCTCTCTCATAATAAGTACATGTAGGATCATAATAAAATTCAACTATATAGCTATCATATAAAGTTTTCTCTTCATGATCCTCATGCATGCAAATCATATAAACTTCCAAGACAGTGGGATTATTACTACCTAAAGTTGACACTCTTCCAAACCCACTTCCAATATTATTGCAAACATTATTATCAATATCGTATTCATCATGAGGCTTAAATAAATTTTCAAAATCATAAGAAACATTATCACCCCAATCATGATCATTGCAATAAGTAGTGGATATAACAAAATTATCATCCCCACGCTTGTAGCTTTGCATATCATTAGCATAATTGATATTAATAGAATTTATAATAGCATCATTGCAATCATGCTTTTCATTCAAGGAGCTATCAAGTATGGGTGAAATAACAATAATTTCATTTTTAACATAAGGAACTATAACAAGTTCATCTCCATAAGTATCATTAATATTGGCATCGTGGCCATAAGAATAGCACGCATCACGTTCATCAAGAGGGGATATTTCGATCGAATCAACAAGATCATAATTATCTATAGATTCATGCATATCATTATTTTCTTCCAAAGTGGCATACATGCTCTCAATAAATTTATTAACATAGACATTAGGAGCATAGTTTTCATAGCAATATTTAAGTATGAAAAAAATTAGATTTGTAGAGAGTAGCATCATACTTTTCAATCAAAGAAGCAATTTCATAAGCACCCTTGAAAGAAACAAATTCTTCAATTTGTTCGATATCATAGTAACTATAAACACCGTAGGAATAAGAAGATAGGATTTCATTATCATTAAACTCACATAGGTAGGGAAGGTGTTTTTTAGGGTTCTCAGAGCAACAAGTAAAATCATAAATTTCACATAGATTCCAAGCATAGCATAGCAAACAATTTATTTGATTTCATAAGAGTCTCTCTTTTTGAGACAAACGGTGACACACAAAATAAGCATGCTCATCTAACTATTTCCCTCAACTAAACTAGTTGGGGTTTTAGCACGAGCACAAATGGATCGAATATGATCCAAGTAGAGAACTTTAAGTGGATTGATGTCTACTACGCAACTTTATTCTTGTAGACACGTGTTGGGCCTCCAAGTGTAGAGTTTTGTAGGACAGTAGCAATTTCCCCTCAAGTGGATGGCCTAAGGTTTATCAATCCGTGGGAGACGTAGGATGAAGATGGTCTCTCTCAAACAACCCTGCAACCAAATAATAAAAAGTCTCTTGTGTCCCCAACACATCAAATACAATGGTAATTTGTATAGGTGCACTAGTTCGGCGAAGAGATGGTGATACAAGTGTAATATGGATAGTAGATATTGATTTTTGTAATAAGAACAATAAAAAACAGCAAGGTAGCAATTGATAAAACGGAGCACAAGCGGTATTGCAATGCTTGAAAATGAGGCCTAGGGTCCGTACTTTCGCTAGTGCAATCTCTCAACAATGCTAATATAATTGGATCATATAACCATCCCTCAACATGCGATGAAGAATCACTCCAAAGTTCTTATCTAGCAGAGAACATAAGAAGAAATTGTTTGTAGATATTCTTTCCGATTGATCTGTCCAAGAGTTCGTACTAAAATAACACCAAGTTATTCTTTTCGATCGATCTATCAAGAGTTCGTACTAAAATAACACCAAGTTATTATTTCCGATCAATCTATCAAGAGTTCGTACTAAAATAACACCAAAGCAAATTCAGATTCATAATACTCAATCCATCACAAAGAACCTCAAAGAGTGCCCCAAGATTTCTACCGGAGAAACAAAAGATGAGAACGTGCATCAACCCCTATGCATAGATTACCCCAATATCACCTCGGGAATCCGTGAGTTGAGTGCCAAAACATATCTCAAGTGAATCAATATAATACCCCATTGTCACCACGGGTATTCATATGCAAGACATATATCAAGTGCTCTCAAATCCATAAAAGTATTCAATCCGATAAAATGAATTCTCAAAGGGAAAACTCAATTCATCACAACAAGATAGAGAGGGGAAAATACCATATGATCCGACTATATTAACAAAGCCCGCGATACATCAAGATCATGCCATCTCAAGAACACGAGAGAGAGGGATTAAACACATACCTACTGGTACAAACCCTCAGCCCCGAGGGTGGACTACTCCCTCCTCAACATGGTGGCCGCCGAGATGATGAAGATGGCCTCCGGTGATGATTTCCCCCTTCGGCGGAGTGCCGGAACGGGGTCTAGATTGGTTTTTCATGGCTACAGAGGCTTGCGTTGACGAAACTTCTAATATGGGGTTATTTTTGATGGTCCTCTCTATTTATAGGATTTTTGGCATCAGTTTCACGCGAAGATGGGCCTCAAGGTGAGCACAACCCACCGAGGCAAGCCGGGCCCACCAGGCGCATCCTGGTGTCTTGTGCCCTACTCCTTCACCTTCTGGTCCTTCCACGAAGCTTCGGGGGTCTCTTTTGTTCAAAAAAAATCATCAAAAAGTTTCAGCTCATTTGGAGAACTTTAATTTCTACACAAAAAACAACACCACAGTAGTTCTACTGAAAACAACGTCAGTCCGGGTTAGTTCCATGTGAATCATACCAAAACCATATAAAATTGTTGTAAACATGTCATGAATACTTCATAAATTATAGATACGTTGGAGACGTATCAGCATGCCCAAGCTTAATTCCTACTCGTCCTCGAGTAGGTAAATGATAAAAGAAATAATTTATGAAGTGTGAATGCTAGAAAAGTGCTTAAGTTTGATCAATGATAATCTCAACCACTTTTCCTAGCATCATAACAACAATTATTTCTCATAAAATTTCTCGTGTTGAAGTAGCAACCAATTCACATGTTAAGGTTCAAACAATGAATTCTCTTGAAACTCAACAACCTATATTCTTAGTCACCAAACAATTGCAATTCAACTTATTCAACAGAGTCTAAGTAAGAGCTCCACATACTCAATCATCATATAGTCTTCCATGATTGCTACTACTCAAAGAATATTCCTAGAACAAATGGCATCCATCGAACACAAAGAAAGATAGGGGCTTAATATTTTTCCTCCCAACTCATTTATCATAGAGATAATTGTCAACAGTAATAAATCATGATCAAATATATTTGACTTGTCATATGTGCCTAGATCTTTCCCCACCACATGATGCTTGGCAACTAGAGAATAATTGAGGTTGAATGAGGATGTATACTATTGACTCAAAAAGTAAATACTGAAAAGTAAAAGATAGGCCCATTCGTAGAGGGAAACAGAGGTTGTCATGCGCTTTTTATTTGGATGCCCAAACTCTTAGTGCAAAGGAACGTCACGTTATATTACCCCTTATGATAGCAACCTTTATTATGCAGTCTGTCACTTTTATTACTTTGCCATCACAAGTTCGTACAATGCTCAATTTCCCTTATAAAAAGATCAAACATATTTAGGAGCAATTTTTATTGTTTTATGCACCGATGACAACTTACTCGAAGGATCTTAGTCAATACATAGGTAGGTATGGTGGACACTCATGGCAAGAAACTGGGTTTAAGGGCTTTTTGGATGCACAAGTAGTATCTCTACTTAGTACGAGTTTTTGGCTAGCAAAAGATCCTAGGCAAACACCACATGTTGGAGGATCCATGACAATATAACTTCTATGCAAATATACCCAAACATAACTCATTATGTTGTCTTCCTTGTCCAACTTCAACTAATTTTCTCAAGTTTGAAAATAATTAATGGGTATTGACAATCATAGAAGATGTCCAAGATAATGTATTTGTATGTGAAAGTTCTCTTCCTTATACTAATCATTCATGAATTGCTTGTATGACCAATATTGTGATTGTCAAGCTTCAAAAGATTTCACTTTCTAATCCCGATGTGAAGCTACTACTAGGCATGATATGAACATATAATTTCAACTTCATGATGTTCAATTCATTCAACAATTTACTCATAGGATATAAGTGAAGAACAAGAGTAAATGACAAGCTACTCCAAAAAAATATAAGTGAAGATCAAGCGAGTAGTTATGTAAATGGGTAGATATTTGAGGACTCTCTCTTATTTAAGAATTTCAGATCTAAGTATTTTATGAAAACATCAAGCAAAACAAAACAAAATGACATTCCAAGAATAGAACACATCATGTGAAGAAGCAAAAACTTAGGCTCAACCGATACTAACCGATAATTGTTGAAGAAGAAAGGTGGGATGCCTACCGGGGCATCCCCAAGCTTAGATGCTTGAGACTTCTTGAAATATTATCTTGGGGTGCCTTGGGCATCCCCAAGCTTAGATGCTTGAGACTTCTTGAAATATTATCTTAGGGCGCCTTGGGCATCCCCAAGCTTGAGCTTTTGTGTCTCCTTAATTCCTCTCATATCACGGTTTTCCTAAATCTCAAAAATTTCATCCACACAAAACTCAACAAGAACTTGTGAGATAAGTTAGTATAAATCAATGCAAAACCTTATCATTCTCTACTGTAGCAAATCACCAAAATTATTATTCAACATTGCATACTAAATTCCTCTGCATATTTAATACTCCCGTCCTCAAATAGAATCATTAAACAAGCAAACATATGCAAACATAACAGCAATCAGCCAAAACAGTACAGTCTGTAAAGAATGCAAGAGTATCAATACTTATTTAACTTCAAAAATTATGAAAATTTACCACACTGTAGAAAATTTATCAAAGATTATTTTGCAAAGATTTTAAACATTTTATCACATTCTGACTTTTCTAGGGAATTTTTGCAACAATGATAAACTTTTTGTTTTGAAACAACAACTCCTATACTTGCAAGATAAGCATGGTAAAGGCTATCCTTGCCACTTTTATTGAAATAAAAGATGCAAAACCTTATTATAAATAACCGCAAGAAAATCCTAACAAAATAAAATGACGCTCCAAGCAAAACACATATCATGTGACGAATAAAAATGTAGCTCCAAGTGAGGTTACCAATGATGTTGGAGACGAAAGAGGGGGTGCCTTCCGGCGCATCCCCAAGCTTAGTTGCTTGGATCCTCCTTGGATATTAACTTGGGGTGCCTTGGGAATCCCCAAGCTTAGGGTCTTGTCACTCCTTATTCTCCTCATATCGACATCTCACCCAAAAACATGAAAACTTCAATCACACAAAACTTAACGGAACTTCATGAGATAGGTTAGTATGATAAAGAGCAAACCATTTCACTTTGATACCGTCAAAGACAAGATTTATAATTGTTTCACACAATGCCTAATGTAGCATATCATTTCCACAATTTATATTGAGCAATATAAGCCATAGAAACTAGAAAACAAGCAAACTATGCATTGAAAACAGAATATGTCAAAAACAGAACAGTCTATAGTAATATGTACTCCAACCATACTTTTGCTACTCCAAAAATTCTGAAAAATTAGGACAACCTGATAAATTTGTCTATTTATCTTCTTCAAAAAGAATCAGGATTTTATCGCGCTTATGTAAAACAGGAAAATTATTTTATTAGGCACAAAAGTTTCTGTTTTTCAGCAAGATCAAATCAACTATCACCATAGACCATCACAAAGGTCTTACTTGGCACTTTATTGAAATAAAAGCTATATGTAATGCCCGGATAATCAAGCTACAATAACCTCCTGCTAATGATGCCACGTCCCACGATTACTATTGTTAACCTCGCAATGATTCAATCTCGTTCGAATTCAAAATTCGAAATCAAGTCAAACGGTAAAGGTTTTCAAATATTAAAACTAAAATGTTCGGGTTGTGAAAAATAATGCATAGGTAATTATGATGGAGGAACCACATATATTATAAAATGCTTAAATACTCTAAATAAATGAAACAGTAGCAAAAACAACTAATTAAATGCCCTATATAACTAATAAAATGTTATACTAATTTATCTGGTGGTTAAACTTTTTGTGGCATTGTGGTATATTTCATACTAAATATTGGGACCATCCACACATTTTTCAAAAGTAATTTATTGTTAAAAGAAAGTGCAAACAGAAAAGAAAAGAAAAAGCAAGTCAAGAAAAAGAAAAATTGAAAAGTGTCCTGTGCACTTTGGCCCAAAAGTGCACAGGCTGGCCCGGCCCGCCTAAGCCGGCCTTTCCTTCCTCCTCCCGCTACAGGGGAAGGCCGAGCACGCCATGGCCGCACACGTCGCCGATGGCCACGTGCATAGCATCCCGCGCCCCCTCATCTCCTCCGGGCGGATAAGAGCCACCCCACGACCCCCGACAAACCCTAGTCTCCCTATTCTCCCTCTCGTTCGCCCCATTCCTCTGTTCGTCGTTCGAGCTCCGGGTTGCCACCACGTCGTCGATCCCACGGCCACCAGCCTTCGCGCATCGTGCCAAGATGTCCGGGAGCTTCGCCGTCGTCGTCTCCTTCGACTACATCCACCAGTCCGAGCCGGGACTTTGTCAAGCTTTGGGATTGAGCCTTCTCCCCGTCGGACACCGTCGCCTTCTCGTCGCCGTCCCACGAGCTCCGGCCCGCCTCCGGCCTCCCTGACCACGCCACGTGCTCGTAGTAAGGACCTCTTTCAATTCCCCCTGTTTCCCCTTTGAATCCATCGCCATAGATGTCGTCCCACGCGTGCCGCCACTCACCATGGCCAGATCCTGTCCGTGCGCATACGCTCGCATAATCCTACTGCTCGTGGTTGTGTTACTGCTGCTTAGCACTAGCTGCTGCTTTACTGCTCTTGCGCTGCCGCTGCTTGCTAGGACTACTGCCCGCTTCGCCGAGCCCCGTGATTGCCTCTGCTGCAGCCCGCGTTGCTTGCCGCCCAGCTGCAGCCGCCGGCGCCCGTCCGCTGCCGTCACGTGTGCCTCGCCTCCGTCGCCGATCTCCGCCCGTTGTTGACGTCGCCGATGGCGTGCTCCCTGTTGTGCTTGCCGCTCCCCTGCACCTGTGCTCACCTCGCCGTGCCTGGCTGCGCCTTTGGCCAGCCACGCCCGCGCCCGCTGGCGTGCCTCATCTCCGCCCGACGCCACCGTTCTCTATCGCTGCTGCTGTGCCCCCCTGCTCGCCGCCGCTTAGGGCAGTTCCGGTCGGCTGCGCCGCCCGCTTCCCGGCCGCCGGCGCCCCGCCGGGTTCGTCCGCTCGCTGCGCCTCGGCTGTGTGCGCGCCCGCGTGCACTGCGCCTGACGGCCGGCCCTGTCTCAATGACAGGTGGGCCCCGGCCGGATTAGTTTAGTACCTAATCTAATTACCTAACCCACTAAGCCCCCACTGACTACGGGGCCACCCCCGTGTTAACTAATAATTAATCCCCCTGCAAATTAAGTAACCCAATGGCAAGTGGCCCCCTGCCCAGTTTAACTTAGTCAAATTGCTAACTAGGCTTGACTCAGTCAATGACAGATGGGTCCCTCAAGACTTGTTGACCAGTCAACTGTCCTAGTTGACTGCTAACTTGGCAATCAACTGGGCCCCTCCAGTCAGCCTCTTGGTGGGTATACTTCTGGGTACGTTTAGCAAATTTTGTTTTAATTCTGAATTAATAATAAATCCAGGAATTAAAAAAAACTTTGAAACTTTGAAAATCATAGAAAATAAACCGTAGCTTGGATGAAAAAGTTTTCTACATGAAAGTTGCTCAGAACGACGAGACGAATCCGAATACGCAACCCATTCGTCCGCCATGCATCCCTAGCATAACAAACACGGAACAATCCACCTTCATTTCATCTGTCCGAAAACGATAAACTTCGAGAAAATATTCCCGGATGTTTTCCCCCTCACCTATATCGCCTAGCATTGCATTAGGTCACCCCCAGCGCTGCGTATTTCCATGTCTTGCTTTGTGATGCTTTTGATTGCTCTACTATTTATTGTGTTACCCCTCTGTTACTTCTTTCTAGTAGACCCCGAGACTACCGGCGACCCCCAGTTCGACTACGGTGTTGACGACCCCTCCTTGCCAGAGCAACCAGGCAACCCCCCTTGATCACCAGATATCGCCTATTCTTCTCTCTACTGCTTGCATTAGAGTAGTGTAGCATGTTACTGCTTTCCGTTTATCTTATCCTGATGCATAGCCTGTCCTTGCTACTACTGTTGTTACCTTTACCTGCAATCCTAATTGCTTAGTATAGGATGCTAGTATTCCATTAGTGGCCCTACATTCTTGTCCATCTGTCGTGCTATACTATCGGGCCTTCATCACTCGGGAGGTGATCAGGGTATATACTTATATACATAATATGTGATACTTGGTGACTAAAGTCGAGTTGGCTCATAGAGTACCCGCGAGTGATTTCGGTGTGGGGGCTGAAAGGACAGGTGGTTCCATCCCGATAGTGGTGGGCCTGGGTTCCCGACAGCCCCCGACTGTTACTTTGTGGCAGAGCGACTGGGCAGGTTGATACCACCTAGGAGATAGGTGGGCCTGGCCCTGGTCGGTGCCCGCGGTTACTTCTAAATAACACGCTTAACGAGATCTTGGTATTTGATCTAAGTCTGGCCACTAGCCTATACGCACTAACCAACTACGCGGGAACAGTTATGGGCACTCGACGTCGTGGTATCAGCCGAAGCCTTCTTGACATCAGCGACTGAGCGGCGCGCGCCGGGTTGGACCGCGTAACACAACTTCCTTTGTAATGGAGGTTGCTAGGTGTGCTCACCAGCCGCGTACGCAACGTGCACGTGTGTAATGGGCGATGGGCCCACACCCCTGCGCGCATAGGATTTAGACCAGCGTGCTGACCTCTTTGTTGTGCCTAGGTAGGGCTGCGACGTGTTGGTCTTCCGAGGCCGGACATGACCCAGGAAAGTGTGTCCGGCCAAAGGGGATCAAGCGTGTTGGGAAATGTGGTGCACCCCTGCAGGGAAGTTTATCTATTCGAATAGCCGTGTCCCTCGGTAAAAGGACGACCCGGAGTTGTACCTTGACCTTATGACAACTAGAACCGAATACTTAATAAAATACACCCTTTCAAGTGCCAGATACAACCCGGTGATCGCTCTCTCACATGGCGACGAGGGAAGGATCGCCGGGTAGGATTATACTATACGATGCTACTTGGTTAACTTACCATCTACTATCTTCTACTGCTTCAAGATGGAGGCTGCCATAAGCGTAGTCTTCGATAGGACTAGCTATCCCCCTCTTATTCTAGCATTATGCAGTTCAGTCCACATGTACTAGCCCTTTCATTGATACCAATGCATATGTAGTGTAGTTCCTTGCTTGCGAGTACTTTGGATGAGTACTGTGACGCCCCGAGACCGATGTGCCAGGTGTCTTTCAGTTATTCGTTGTCATGTCATTTGCTTGCGTGTTGCATCTTATCATGTCATCATATGCATTGCATCATCATGTTTTCAAAACTTGCATCCGTCCGGGTTTCCCCGTTCTTTCCGTTGTCCGTTCCGAGCCAGACACACTTGCACGCGCCCGCGGCATGTCCGAAATATTATTTTATAAGTGGCCAGAAAATGTTCTCGGATTGGGTTGAAAGTTGGCGTGTGGTCTTATTATAGTGTAGATGGACAACCTGTCAGGTTTCATCGCATTCAGAGTTCGTTTGATAGCCCAACCGTTAAACTATAGCGGCAGTATAGCAGGTCAAACGTCGGACGTTTCAGGTCTCCGGAAACAGTTGCCGGGTTGCTTTCCCCCTCTCTCTTCTCAGCCCACCTAGTCCATCCTCTTTCCCCTCTTCGCTTCCGGAGTTGTCCGATGCGATCGCATGGTCCGAAACCCTCTCTGCTCAATGCATCAAACCCCCTTGCGCACGCGTCCGAAAAGCTGTCCTGGACCCGACCCGGACAGTCGTCACCGTGGGATACAGATCATCCCCAAACATCTACAAAATGTCTCCATTTTCTTAATTGAGCTTCCTAGCCTAGTTATTCGTGACCGTCCAATTACGATCGGAGGGACGAGGTAGCCCCTACCCAAATATCCACCTGCTATATATGTATCAGTCCAACCCTAAAATCAAGGAAAGCTGTCCCATCCTTCCTCCTCGCGCCGCCACTTTCGAAATCCCACATCGGGATCCTCCCTGATCCCCTCGTCCACCTCATTTTCCCCGTCGCTCCAATTAGGGCCTCCCCTGCCTTCCCGATCCATCCATCCATCCAACCACCATCCAGCGCTCGATCCAGGTTGGATCGAGGCCTCGACCTCGCTCGCCTCGGCCCCAAGCGAAGTTTGTCCGCAGCCAGCTGTGCCTCCCCGTCGGCAACGAGATCCTCCAGCAAGACCCCGTAGGCCGCGCCCTCCGTCGACTCGGCAGCCGGCGACCACATCCAGGACCAGGCCGCCCCTCTCCCTGCTCTCTCACTCTTCGTTTCCTTCCCTGGCTTCTCTCCCCTCTACCTCACCCCTCGTTCTCTCCCTGTACCAGGCACAGGAGTTCACCTGCAACCCCGCCGGCGTCAAGGAGAAGCTCCGTTGCCGGAGTGCTGCCACCGGCGGCCACCTCCATCAGGGATGCCATGGACGCCCGCCCTGCAGGAGCTTCGTCCGCTCCTTTGCCTCGCTGCAGTCGCCCTCTACTGCGATGAGCACCGCGCACCGCCGTGTTTTTTTTCTGCAAGGCCAGCTCAACCGAGCCGAAGAACATCCCTGCACCGCCTCCCTCGCTCCAGCTCCACTGCTGCGTGCGCCTTCACCGAGAGCTGTCGTTGTCGCGCCCAGTTCCTCTACCCCTCTGCTTCTTCCTCGAGCCTGCAAGGGTAACGAGCACCGCGGCGCGCCCCTGCTTCCATCCTCGTCCGCCGCTACCTTCAACCAACGCCGCCGAGCGCCCGAACCAGGCCAGTCGCGCCGCCCCTCTTCTTCTTCTCCGTGTCTCTCCCTCTCTGAACTTTCTTTCTCTCTGCAACCGAATATATTGCCTGCAGGACTCGCCCGGATCCTGCCGGAATGGACCTTCGGCGGCCAGACCTGTCCCCACCCGACCTCACTGCCCGGATCCGCTTCCTCCGCCCACCTCGAGTGCCGCCGGAGTCCTGCACCGCCCCAAGCCGCCGCTGCATCCCCTGATGTTTGTTCCTGCCCTTCAGAGTTCAGAGACGAGAGCAGCGCACCTTGCCCCATCGCGCCTGTTGACCGCTCGGCCTCCAAGGCCCAGATCCAGCGCCAAGGCCGGCCCAACACCAAGACTCCAAGGCCCGGTTCCCTAAAGCCCAACGTGAGGAAGCCCACCTCCTGTTTGCTCCTGTGCAGCCTAGTTCGGGCCAGTTTCGGCCCGACTCCTATTTTTTCCTGAGGAGTGATTTATCTATTTATCCAGTTTAGAACAGAATTGCAGAAAAACCCTCAAACTTCATGCATATCATATATCTCAAACTGTGCATCATATGGAAAAACTTTATATATGAAATATGCTTAGAACTGCGTCTAATTTCATAATATGTCATTTCCATGCTTGTTCAAAATGTTTAAAATGCTGTTTGTTTAAATTTGCTTAAATAACTTGCTAAAATGCTTTAATTCATAACTAAATAACTGTAACTCCGAATTTAATAAACTTTATATGTAAATGGGGTAGAATTTTGCCTAGTTTAACTTGGTGGCATCACTTTGCATGTTTAATAACTCTAAAATATGGTTTAGGGCAGAACAGTACCAAATCCTTAAATTGCACATGGGGATTTTTCCGGACTTGTTGTTTGTTGTTCCGGCCTCATTTAAACTTGCCTAGTTAGGTAGTTTTCCATATGCTTCACCTCTTGCCATGCTAATCAACATTTAATCTTGTTGGGTACATAAACAAGAGAAAACTAAATAAGTCATGTGGTGTTTTCTTCAATATGTAACTCCGTTGCATAATGAGCTCCACTTAATTTGTAGTATTGTTTGTGCACTTTGCCATGCCATGCTTCATTAAATCGGACATGCATCATACTCGATTGTGCATCATGCCATGTTGATGTGTTGGTTGTTTACTATGTTGTTTGCTTCTTTCCGGTGTTGCTTCTTCAGGTTGGTTTCGATAACGTCGTGTTTGTGAGGATCCGTTCGTCTATGTCCATTTGTCTTATTCATGGACTCGTTCTTCTTCCTTGTGGGATCTCAGGCAAGATGATCATATCCTCGAAATCATTTCTATCTTTGCTTGCCAGTTGCTCGCTCTTTTGCTATGCCTATGCTACAATACCTACCACTTGCTTACCATGCCTCTCATATTGTTAAGTCAAGCCTCTAACCCACCTTGTCCTAGCAAACCGTTGTTTGGCTATGTTACCGCTTTGCTCAGCCCCTCTTATAGCGTTGTTAGTTGCAGGTGAAGATTGAAGTTTGTTCCTTGTTGGAACATGGAGATGTTGTTCCTTGTTGGAACATGTTTACTTGTTGGGATATCACAATATCTTGTTTTAATTAATGCATCTATATACTTGGTAAAGGGTGGAAGGCTCGGCCTTATGCCTGGTGTTTTGTTCCACTCTTACCGCCCTAGTTTCCGTCATATTGGTGTTATGTTTCCGGATTTTGCGTTCCTTACGCGGTTGGGCTATAATGGGAACCCCTTGACAGTTCGCCTTGAATAAAACTCCTCCAGCAATGCCCAACATTGGTTTTACCATTTGCCACCTAGCCTTTTCTTTTCCCTTGGGAGTCGCGCTCCTGAGGGTCATCATTATTTTACCCCCCGGGCCAGTGCTCCTCTGAGTGTTGGTCCAAACTAGAGTCCTGTGCAGCGCCCCCTCGGGGAAACTCGAGGTTTGGTTTTAGTTGTATGGAGCGCTCATCTGAGTGTGCCCTGAGAACGAGATATGTGCAGCTCCTATCGGGATTTGTCGGCACATTCGGGCGGTGTTGCTGGTTTAGTTTTACCATTGTCGAAATGTCTTGTAACCGGGATTCCGAGTCTGATCGGGTCTTCCCACTAGAAGGAATATCCTTCATTGACCGTGAGGGCTTGTGATGGGCTAAGTTGGGACACCCCTGCAGGGATTTGAACTTTCGAAAGCCGTGCCCACGGTTATGGGCAGATGGGAATTTGTTAATGTCCGGTTGTAGATAACTTGAACCCTAACTTAATTAAAATGAATCAACTGCGTGTGTTACCGTGATGGTCTCTTTCCGGCGGAGTCCGGGAAGTGAACACGGTGTTGGAGTTATGCTTGACGTAGGTTGTTCTAGGATCACTTATGGATCATAGTTGTTCGACCGTGCTTTTTCCTTCTCTTCTCGCTCTCTTTTGCGAATAGGTTAGCCACCATATATGCTAGTCGCTTGCTGCAGCTCCACCTCATACCTTTTACCTTACCCATAAGCTTAAATAGTCTTGATCGCGAGGGTGTGAGATTGCTGAATCCCCGTGACTCACAGATACTTCCAAAACCAGTTTGCAGGTGCCGATGAGTCCGTGCAGATGACGCAACCAAGCTCAGGAGGAGCTCGATGAAGATCTTGTCCTTTATGTTGTTTCGTTCTAGTTGATCAGTAGTGGAGCCCGGTCGGGATGATCGGGGATCTGTGTAGCATTTGGGGTAGTCTTCTTTTTATTTTGGCTCCGTAGTCGGGCCCTGATTGTATCTGGTTGATGTAATGTTTTATTCATGTATTGTGTGAAGTGGCGATTGTAAGCCAACTATGTATCTTTTCCCCTTTACTTATTTACATGGGTTGTGTGAAGATTACCTCACTTGCGACATTGCTTTCAATGCGGTTATGCCTCTAAGTCATGCTTCGACACGTGGGAGATATAGCCGCATCGAGGGCGTTACAAGTTGGTAATCAGATCCTTCCCCGACCTTAGGAGCCCCCCTGCTTGATCGAATTAGCTGACGAGTTGAGTCTAGAAAAATGTTTTGAGTCATTTAGGAATTATATATATCGGAGAGTTAGGACTTCTTTTTACTCCCGAGTCCCTTCGTCGCTCTGGTAAGGCATCCTGACGTAGAGTTTTGACTCTTCTCTTCTCAAATTTCACTAATTTTTTTTAGGATCACGCGGGTATCTTGGAATCGTTCCGATGGTTTCGTGACGAGAACATTGTTCTTGGTGCCTCCTGTCATTTAGGGGTTGTGGCAGTGTCCCGGGGAGTTGAGCTCCGAGGTGTTGTCGTCACAATTTTATCGTTGCAGTTCTAGAATACCTGAATTTAGTTTCGCCGACATCGAAAATCTCTTTTATGCAGTTGTTGGTGAGATAACCTCGACGCCACCCAGTACTGGGGCGGGAGTTCGGGAGTATTGCCATAACTTGTATAACGGATGCTTTTTGAAGGTTGAGGTAGACGATTTCCGAAGGTTTCTTGGTTATGTGTTGAAGGATGGATACAGCTGGATGTAGGATTTGCTAGTTTTGGGTGAGATATTATGCTTCCCCTGTATCCTCAACACCTGATTGCATAACCGGAAAATTTCGGGAGTTTATAAGTGGGAATTCAAGTAGCTCTTAGGATATCTTTCCGACAGATGTATGATATGAGATTGGGGTTCGACGTCTAGTGGTCCGCCTATCCACGGTTGGTTTTTAGTGGTCTCATTGTGTATTAAAGAGTCCTTGGCTATGCCGACTCGGGGATGCTTCGTATGTCATGTGCACTGCCTTGTACATGATGGTGCTGTACGATCGAGCCCGTGTAGGTCCCACCACGAAAACTTCGGACGAAATATCTATCATATGTTTGTTCTGGCTTATTCTGCAAGCCAATCCTATGTTTTGTTTTGAGTTGTGGTATTCGAGTTGCTTCGAAGTCAAATGTTGATTCCATACCTTTTATAAGTGGTGTTCTTGTATTCCTACAGGAGTACTAATCCTTCATGATAGTCGACATTGTCATGACAATCCTTTTCAAACGGTGTGTTTCTCTTCAAGCGGATCCATTCATTTTCAATATCCGCAAGATTCAATCTCAGCTTTCTCAACGGTGTTCGTTTCATCCATCCCAAGTTGCCTTTGTTTTTCCTGCCCTCCCTCCCTTGTTTTCTTTGAGGACTTGGAATTCTTAATAAAGTATCCTTTTACTCATATGAAGTCTCTCCATTCTTTTTCGTCAATGTTCTTATCTGGTGATTCTCAGGAAGATGCTAACGGAGCTTCTAGCTCATCATTCTTCGTTCTCTTTTATCCGATGAATTCAATTCAAGCTTTGCCAATTATATCCTTTCCTTGTTGCAAATACCTTCTCATGCCGGTGCACCTCATATTCATTCACTTCTCGCTAGTTAATTGTTCCGAAGTGCTCAAGATATCTCGAAGATTCATGTTTCCACTCTGCATTCGTTCAAGCTCTTTTCGAGGTTGTTATCTCAGTCTATCCATTTAATTCAAGTGGTGCAATCTCTCCTTTTCAAGTAATCGTTCAACGGTGTATCTTTTGAGTGGGCCCTAACCCACAGGTCTTTCCCCAGGATCTTACCTGACTCTTCTAATTTCCGGAGTTATTCTCATATTCATCTCAAAGTTTGACGTAAGAATGATTTATCATCAGTCAAATGCCTTTCTCCAAGATCGGTTAAATTCTTTTCATCGTTGGCTCAACCTTTTCCATTCTTCATTCCGGAGTGCCTCAACAATTCTTGGTGGTGTTTCTCGTCGTCATTCTCGGATTTTGAAGACCGAAGAAGAGTTTTTCCTCCATATCTTATCCGTTCTCTCAGAGATTCGTGATTCTAATTTGAGGCCATCCTCTCATAATTGGTTTTGATTATGGAAATTCTTTTCATTCTTCCGGAGCAATTCAAGAGTCTTTTCTGTTTGATTCTCCGGAGCCCATCATTTCAGAAGATTTATTCATTCTCAGCTTTCAGCTATCATTCTCCAAATCTTACTGGTGCATCATTCAAGTATTCTCTTATCAGCTCGTGATCGCTTCGTTCTCATGGATCTAAATTCTCTCAAGCATATTCGTTTATTTGCTAATCATTCCCGGTGTTTCTTCATGTTTTATTCGTTTTTTTTCAATTCTTATGGTGGTTCGTTCAAGAGTGCTTCTCTTTCGTTATCATACAAATTCATTCGTTGTTTTAATCCTACCGGTGTTCCGTTGAAGACCTTCCCAAGTCTGATGTTATATCTCTCTTAATCTTTTCTACGAGAATAAGTAATATGCCAAATCCATTGATTGTCATCAGTTTAAATTGGTGAAGGATAAGCATAATGTAATTCTTATTCTTGTTTCATCCAAGTGATTTAATTCCTTATCCCGGAGATTCATCTAAATCGTCGCAAGGCTTTGCTTGTGTTTTCAACTTCTCTTTCCGTTTTGATCATCCTTTTATTACCGGAGTTCTTCATGGAGCTCTACATGATGGTTCATCAAGGATTTAATTCCTTCTCCAAGTTTTTCATCGAGATTCTCTTCTAAGAAGCTCAAGCATTCTTCTTCTTGCTATCCGGAGTGCAATTCTTTCTTCCATATCATTGGAGGTGGTATTATGTCATTCTTGATAATTCGAGTTCATGTTTCATGATTCACATGTTGTTAAGAATGAGATATTTTAAATCCATTAATCTCGTCATTGGAGTTATCTTGGTTTATATTTCACCTTAAACCTTCCCTAAGGATTGTTGCTATTTATGGTGCTTATAAAGGACCCAAGTTCTTCTTTATCCTCCCGGTGAAATACGTTCTCATCTCCTTGGTCATACCAATCCAATTCTTTTTCCCGTGAGTGGCAGGTTGTCACATCATAATTTGGGATATATCCCATAAGACCATTTAAAGCTTATTCTTTTTGTTGTTGGTTTTTTTCCAACAATTCCGTTCGAACCTTCTCCTAAAGATGCTTTTTCAAGCTCATTTGAGGTAGAACATGTTGTTTTTCTTCTCCGTTCTTTTCTTTGCATTCTTTCTTTCCTTTCGGAGGCATTGTGATGTTGCTCTTTTTCTGTCATCATCTCGAATCATGAAGATCATGATCTTTTCATGCTTATCCTATTTAACTGGAGTGTTGTGACCTTTTTTCTCAAGTTCTTTTCGCCTTATCAAGCCTTGCACCTTTTTCAACCGGAGTGATGTCTGAGATCTTTCTTACCCCTTATTCCATTCATTCAACAGTTCCAGAGGCAGTGTGTTGTGATTTCATCAAGTATCTTCTCTTCTTATCAAGTTCTTATTAAATTCCTTTTCTTTTCAGACGGAGTGTTGCCCAAATTATATCATTCTTAATACTTCTCTATCTTGTTTTAACCGGAGTGGTTTCAATATATATCTTGCCCTTCAACCTCAAGGTTCTCGTAATGTTCCTTGTTCCTCTTTTTTTTAACAGAATGTTTTCAACTTTGTGCATCTCTGTTGTTTTCTTTCTTTCAATTTATTCAACCTCTCAAGGTTCGTGGTTTCACTCGTTTTTCAAAGAAGCAACTTAGTTTTACCTCTTCTCTTTCTCTTCCGTTTTCTCTCCGGTGCCATTCTAGATCTCGGGACGAGATCCTCTCGTAGTGGTGGAGTGTTGTGACGCCCCCACACCGATGTGCCAGGTGTCTTCTAGTTATTCGTTGTCATGTCATTTGCTTGCGTGTTGCATCTTATCAGGTCATCATGTGCATTGCATCATCATGTTTTCAAAACTTGCATCCGTTCGGGTTTCCCCGTTCTTTCAGTTGTCTGTTCCGAGCCAGACACACTTGCATGCGCCCGCGGCATGTCCGAAATATTATTTTATAAGTGGCCGGAAAATGTTCTCGGATTGGGTTGAAAGTTGGCGTGTGGTCTTATTATAGTGTAGATGGACCGCCTGTCAGGTTTCATTGCATTCGGAGTTCGTTTGATAGCCCAACCGTTAAACTATAGCGGCAGTATAGCCGGTCAAACGTCGGACGTTTCTGGTCTCCGGAAACAATTGCCGGGTTGCTTTCCCCCTCTCTCTTCTCAGCCCACCTAGTCCATCCTCTTTCCCCTCTTCGCTTCCGGAGTTGTTCGATGCGATCGCACGGTCCAAAACCCTCTTTGCTCAGTGCATCAAACCCCCTCGCGCGCGCGTCTGAAAAGCTGTCCCGGACCCGACCCGGACAGTCGTCACTGTGGGATCCGGATCATCCCCAAACATCTACAAAACGTCTCCGTTTTCTTAATTGAGCTTCCTAGCCTAATTATTCGCGACCGTCCGATTACGATCGGAGGGACGAGGTAGCCCCTACCCAAATATCCACCGGCTATATATGTATCAGTCCAACCCTAAAATCAAGGAAAGCTGTCCCATCCTTCCTCCTCGCGCCGCCACTTTCCAAATCCCACATCGGGATCCTCCCTGATCCCCTCGTCCACCTTGTTTTCCCCATCGCTCCAATCAGGGCCTCCCCTGCCTTCCCGATCCATCCATCAGTCCAACCACCAGCCAGCGCTCGATCCAGGTTGGATCGAGGCCTCGACCTCGCTCGCCTCGGGCCCGAGCGAAGTTTGTCCGCAGCCAGCCGTGCCTCCCCGTCGGCAACGAGATCCTCCAGCAGGACCTCGCAGGCCGCGCCCTCCGTCGACTCGGCTGCCGGCGACCACATCCAGGACTAGGCCACCCCTCTCCCTGCTCTCCTACTCTCCGTTTCATTCCATGGCTTCTCTCCCCTCTACCTCACCCCTCGTTCTCTCCCTGTACCAGGCACATGAGTTCACCTGCAACCCCGCCGGCGTCAAGGAGAAGCTCCGTTGCCGGAGCGCTGCCGCCGGTGGCCACCTCCATCAAGGATACCATGGACGCCCGCCCTGCAGGAGCTTTGTCCGCTCCTCTCCCTCGCTGCAGTCGCCCTCTACTGTGACAAGCACCACGCACCGCCGTGTTTTTTTCTGCAAGGCCAGCTCCACCGAGCCGAAGAACATCCCTGCGCCGCCTCCCTCGCTCCAGCTCCGCCGGTGCGTGCACCTTCACCGAGAACTGTCGCCGCCATGCCCAGTTCCTCTGCCCCCCTGCTTCTTCCTCGAGCCCGCAAGGGTAACGAGCACCGCAGCGCGCCCCTGCTTCCATCCTCGTCTGCCGCTACCTTCAACCAACGCCGCCGAGCGCCCGAACCAGGCCAGCCGCGCCGCCCCTCTTCTTCTTCTCCGTGTCTCTCCCTCTCTGAACTTTCTTTCTCTCTACAACCGAATATGTTGCCTGCAGGACTCGCCCGGATCCTGCCGGAATGGACCTTCGGCGGCCAGACCTGTCCCCGCCCGACCACGCTGCCCGGATCCGCTTCCTCCGCCCACCTCGAGCGCCACCGGAGTCCTGCACCGCCCCAAGCCGCCGCTGCATCCCCTGATGTTTGTTCCTGCCCTTCAGAGTTCAGAGACGAGAGCAGCGCACCTTGCCCCGTCGCGCCTGTTGACCGCTCGGCCTCCAAGGCCCAGATCTAGCGCCAAGGCTGGCCCAACACCAAGACGCCAAGGCCCGGTTCCCTAAAGCCCAACGTGAGGAAGCCCACCTCCTGTTTGCTCCTGTGCAGCCTAGTTCGGGCCAGTTTCGGCCCGACTCCTATTTTTTCCTGAGGAGTGATTTATCTATTTATCCAGTTTAAAACAGAATTGCAGAAAAACCCTCAAACTTCATGCATATCATATATCTCAAACTGTGCATCATATGGAAAAACTTTATATATGAAATATGCTTAGAATTGCATCTAGTTTCATAATATGTCATTTCCATGCTTGTTCAAAATGTTTAAAATGCTGTTTGTTTAAATTTGCTTAAATAACTTGCTAAAATGCTTTAATTCATAACTAAATAACCGTAACTCCGAATTTAATAAACTTTATATGTAAATGGGGTAGAATTTTGCCTAGTTTAACTTGGTGGCATCACTTTGCATGTTTAATAACTCTAAAATATGGTTTAGGGCAGAACAATACCAAATCCTTAAATTGCACGTGGGGATTTTTCCGGACTTGTTGTTTGTTGTTCCGGCCTCATTTAAACTTGCCTAGTTAGGTAGTTTCCATATGCTTCACCTCTTGCCATGCTAATCAACATTTAATCTTGTTGGGTACATAAACAAGAGAAAACTAAATAAGTCATGTGGTGTTTTCTTCAATATGTAACTCCATTGCATAATGAGCTCCACTTAATTTGTAGTATTGTTTGTGCACTTTGCCATGCCATGCTTCATTAAATCGGACATGCATCATACTCGATTGTGCATCATGCCATGTTGATGTGTTGGTTGTTTACTATGTTGTTTGCTTCTTTCCGGTGTTGCTTCTTCGGGTTGGTTCCGATAACGTCGTGTTTGTGAGGATCCATTCGTCTACGTCCAATTGTCTTCTTCATGGACTCGTTCTTCTTCCTTGCGGGATCTCAGGCAAGATGATCATACCCTCGAAATCACTTCTATCTTTGCTTGCCAGTTGCTCGCTCTTTTGCTATGCCTATGCTACAATACCTACCACTTGCTTACCATGCCTCTCATATTGTTAAGCCAAGCCTCTAACCCACCTTGTCCTAGCAAACCGTTGTTTGGCTATGTTACCGCTTTGCTCAGCCCCTCTTACAGCGTTGTTAGTTGCAGGTGAAGATTGAAGTTTGTTCCTTGTTGGAACATGGAGATGTTGTTCCTTGTTGGAACATGTTTACTTGTTGGGATATCACAATATCTTTTTTTAATTAATGCATCTATATACTTGGTAAAGGGTGGAAGGCTTGGCCTTATGCCTGGTGTTTTGTTCCACTCTTGCTGCCCTACTTTCCGTCATATTGGTGTTATGTTCCTGGATTTTGCGTTCCTTACGCGGTTGGGCTATAATGGGAACCCCTTGACAGTTCGCCTTGAATAAAACTCCTCCAGCAATGCCCAACATTGGTTTTACCATTTGCCACCTAGCCTTTTCTTTTCCCTTGGGAGTCGCGCTCCTGAGGGTCATCATTATTTTACCCCCCGGGCCAGTGCTCCTCTGAGTGTTGGTCCAAACTAGAGTCCTGTGCAGCGCCCCCTCGGGGAAACTCGAGGTTTGGTTTTAGTTGTATGGAGCGCTCATCTGAGTGTGCCCTGAGAACGAGATATGTGCAGCTCCTATCGGGATTTGTCGGCACATTCGGGCGGTGTTGCTGGTTTAGTTTTACCATTGTCGAAATGTCTTGTAATCAGAATTCCGAGTCTGATCGGGTCTTCCCACTAGAAGGAATATCCTTCGTTGACCGTGAGAGCTTGTGATGGGCTAAGTTGGGACACCCCTGCAGGGATTTGAACTTTCGAAAGCCGTGCCCGTGGTTATGGGCAGATGGGAATTTGTTAATGTCCGGTTGTAGATAACTTGAACCTTAACTTAATAAAATGAATCAACTGCGTGTGTTACCGTGATGGTCTCTTTCCGGCGGAGTCCGGGAAGTGAACATGGTGTTGGAGTTATGCTTGACGTAGGTTGTTCTAGGATCACTTATGGATCATAGTTGTTCGACTATGCCTTTGCCTTCTCTTCTCGCTCTCTTTTGCGAATAGGTTAGCCACCATATATGCTAGTCGCTTGCTGCAGCTCCACCTCATACCTTTTACCTTACCCATAAGCTTAAATAGTCTTGATCGCGAGGGTGTGAGATTGTTGAGTCCCCATGACTCACAGATACTTCCAAAACCAGTTTGCAGGTGCCGATGAGTCTGTGCAGATGACGCAACCAAGCTCAGGAGGAGCTCGATGAAGATCTTTTCCTTTGTGTTGTATCATTCTAGTTGATCAGTAGTGGAGCCCGGTCGGGACGATCGGGGATCTATGTAGCATTTGGGGTAGTCTTCTTTTTATTTTGGCTCCGTAGTCGGGCCCTGATTGTATCTGGTTGATGTAATGTTTTATTCATGTATTGTGTGAAGTGGCGATTGTAAGCCAACTATGTATCTTTTCCCCTTTACTTATTTACATGGGTTGTGTGAAGGTTACCTCACTTGCGACATTGCTTTCAATGCGGTTATGCCTCTAAGTCGTGCTTCGACACGTGGGAGATATAGCCGCATCGAGGGCGTTACAAGTTCTCATGGTTGCTTTGCTCCCCCTTTTTCCCTTTCTATACCCGGTTGTTGCGACCAGATGTTGGAGCCCAGGAGCCAGATGCCACCTTCAACGACTCCTACTACACTGGAGGTGCCTACTACTACGTGCAGGCTGCTGACGTCGACCAGGAGTAGTTTAGGAGGATCCTAGGCAGGAGGCATGCGCCTCTTTTGATCTGTATCCAGTTTGTGCTGGCCATCTTATGACAACTTGTTTAACTTATGTCTGTACTCAGATATTGTTGCTTCCGCTGACTCGTCTATGATCGAGCTCTTGTATTCGAGCCCTCGAGGCCCCTGGCTTGTAATATGATGCTTGTATGACTTATTTTATTTTTAGAGTTGTGTTGTGATATCTTCCCGTGAGTCCCTGATCTTGAGCGTACACGTTTGTGTGTATGATTAGTGTACGACTGAATCAGGGGCGTCACAAGTTGGTACCAAAGCTGACTGCCTGTAGGAATCCCCCTTCCAAACTCCTTGACCGAAGTTGAGTCTTGTCATTGAAAAACTTTTACTAACATGGATGTGTGTCTTATGGGCCCACGTCGCCATTGGGTGGTATTAGGATATTTTACTCCTCGTCTATACCCTGGGCCTCCGATCTCTCTTCTATTCAGGTTAAAATGGTTTTACTAACTCTAACATTAGGATCTTGTGATCACATCCACCTGGAGAGCCCCTTGTTACAGATGATCGCCTGTTGCACCAGAAGATTCCGAAGATAATCTCCGATGTTCTCTCGAGACACTTGTGCCGACCGCCTTTGCAAATTCCCTACCACTGTTATATCATTATGGATAACTACATACACTTTCCCTTTCAATCCCATGGATCTTGTTATTACAAGATACCCCGAAAATTCTCTCTATTGTTCCGAGAATACTTTGTGCCTACTGCCTTGCAGTTCATTAGCCATATGAACACCCCTACTGATAATTCCTCGCACATACCGAGCATCCGCCCATCCCCAGTTGTTTATGTGTCTCACTAAGGTCTTAGAAATAATATCCGATCTTCCGAAAATCCTTGGCAGCTTACTGCTCTTGAAATTCTTGCTTGCTTACATTATGGTTAATCCCATAAGTATAGTAATCTTATTGGCAACCTTTGTCACTATCATTTTGAGTCCATTGATTCAATATGTTGCGAATGCTCGCAATCCTCAATCAGATCCTAGAATTCATCCTCCGGCTCAGACGTCATTTTAAACATGGGCTAGATCTCAACCAATCAAATTGCCATCGATTGTACCCCTAAGCCTACTCAACTTATCCATCCTTGATTAGAGCATTTGCTCCTGCTCCCTTGATTTGCAAATCATAATCCCTTTGTTAGTTAATCATTGAATTATTAAGATGTTCTACAAACCGATGCATTTGCATTCTTTCTTCTTCTGATTGGTTATCTCATCAACTCTGTTGTGGATCGCCATATTAGTTGTTGGATTATTATCCGACAATGTCCTTCATAATTAATAACCTTGTGAGTTCTTCTTCCGATACATAATGCCTTTGGTAAATTGTATCCTCTCATTTTGTCAACCATGCTCTGCTTTCGAGCTTATGTTTATTACTCCTGAAGTTTGTGTTTTATGTTCCTAAGATGCCCCTATGGGTTGAACCTATGCCTTCTCTAATCTGTACAAACTCGAAGGTTATGTGGGTTATACTCTACTGGCGTTCTGCCAGATAAAATTTCAACACTACAACTTCATCGAACGCGAGAAGTGAATGAATGGTTATGCATTGGAGAAGTAGGAGTCGACCTTGAACTTTGTGTTCATGCCCAGGGACACGATGCAGATCTTGTCATGGAAGCTTCTCGTAAAAATAATTACCCCTGGATATAGTATCATCTCGTGGCTGTGAATTGATCCCTTTGCAATCGTGGTTCCGACCATATTTTCTCCTTAATACCATTTCTCGGACAAGTTGAAGTACTTGTCTTCTGCAGATCATTGCACCTGTCCAACCTTTACTTTGATCCACCATCGAGTATTACACTATGATATCTCAAGAATATCATGGAACTGCATAACTTCTTATGGGTTCTTCATCAACTGTTATTTCGCACTGATTCCAATTTTCCTGGGTTTTGGGTTGTCGTCAACCGAGAACACCGATATGTGAACCGATTCCGCATTCCAGTTCGATATCCCTAAATAGTTTTCGTTGCTTATGAGTTTAATAATCCTTGAAGTCATTCCTAGCCCGATCGGCTATATCATTATCGTGTTGATTTTAACTGTGCTACCTGGTCCTTCTTCCCGAAGCACAAATTTCGGTGGTGAGCTAATCTTACATCGATTTTCCTCGTCATATCATTTCTCCTTGAACAACAAACTTGATTTCGAGTTTGTTTCATACCCATGGTTCCAATAGCCATTCACTTTATCATTCCTTTGACTTGATGCCATCGCCGATCGGTTACATCTTCATGAAATCTCTCGACCAATGTGTCGTTATCATCATCAGCATTCTGAGCTCTTCCAGGATATCAATTGAATTCATGATGAGAAATACCATCCTTGCCCTCGATGATTTGTGTTATCATCGACCACTTTATTGCCTTCCGTTCAACACAAACTTTTTCGTGTTTTGTGTTATACCTTGAGATCCTTGCTATCCAGCATTTGTTCTTTTTTACCTTGGAGTATTACCATCTTTTATGTCAAGAATGTCATGGGAATTTCACCACCTCCTGAAAATTCTTGATATAGTAATACTTCTCGCCATCTACATTCTTTTTTGGTCCCCATGTTGTTTCTCTTCGGAATACCGACAAATGGACTGTGATGTGTAAAATTCAAAACTTCTATCAACCCTATTGCTTGTAAGTTAATGAAAAATAGTTTCATACTTTGTGTATTAATTATCAAATCACCATTCTAACATTGATTTCTACATGAGCCCATATTTCGGGTGCACCTTTCAACCAATGTTTAATTGTGTATGTTTTCCTCGAGCATACTTCATTATATCGTTTGATCTAGCAAATGTTATCTCCTTGTTCACATAATTGTGGAAATCCATCCTTTTGGAAATGTCGATGAATTATCGATGAGTCCACCAACCACCTCCTCGCCCTCTCCTTGGCTTAATGATGAACTCTTGCTTTGGAACTCGCTTCCATAGTTCATTTCCCGAGAATCTTACAATGTCATCTCGTCAATTGTGTTGCACCTCTTCTTCTCAGGCATCCTGACACCAATCAAATCCGAATCTCGGTCAGATATGATGGTTGGAACATATTTCCAGGAGTTATAACATCTTTACATGACCCGGTAAGGTGATGTCATGCCTAGCACACCTGACTGAAGGACCTATTGTTGTAGTATCCTCTTTAGCAAGGTTACCCATTCTTCCATGAGGAAATTTAAAGACTTATTCTATAAGTTGTTCCTGACGAATCCTTTGAGTATCCAAAGTCCGACCTTGCTTGAAGACCATGTCTATGTTATCTCGAAACATGTCTGTGGTACTTCGATCTTCAATAAGAACATTTGTAGCACAATGCTAAATTTTCTTTATCAATTATCCTAACACCGTTGTATGGGTAATGTGATGAAATTCCTCTCCCCTTACCTAAATGGTTTTCTACCTTCTATCCTGCCATGGATGTCATGCTCTGCTTATCCCTGGGAAGGATATACCCTTGGAATATGTGTTTAAACACATTTTCCATTTCATTGTTCTGTTTAATTTGATAATCACATTTTCCTTTCCATTGTTCTGTTTAATATGATGATCACATTTTCCTTTCCATTGTTTCTTTAACCTTTCTGGTGATCTATATGATCTAAGCAGTAATATTCTTCTACTTATGTAAACACATTTGTGTACCATCCTGTCTAGTGTAACCCTGTTACTATTGTTGATGACATTCCAGTAACCACCGATGGACGAGAACCTTGCCTATTGGCCCGCCTCGTTCAATGAGCAGGAAGATGGTTCTCTTCGTCCCTCGCCCTTGGTACCGACGTTGTTGCCAACATAACTGACAGTCTATTCTCCGACATGCCTTTCTATCATGATCGTGCAAGATGACATCGCCCTTCCCATTTTTTTACCCACATGGTGGGCCCATAACCCACAAGTCCACAGGATCGAAACTTGCCTCCCCTATACACCCCTATTTCCCAAGTTATTCCTCACACATGGCTTTGTATGTAATTCACGAGCCACCTTCCGAGAGGTTATCAATTCTGTTATCAGACACACCATTGCACCGAACCCCTTTCCCCCTCTGTCTTAGGCAATAAACGTTTGCCTATTAGCTTGAAGCTTCTTATTGCACCTTCGTACCTTGCTCTCGATGAATTTCTTGAATTTCAATTCGAGAGATGCCTGTATGCCACATTCACTGAGATAGCCCCCAGGTACCTAACATGTATTGAGCTCCGTCCTTCTCGAGTCTTCGCCCTTATCTTTTCCGTAAGTACGATGCAGGTCCTGAAGAAAGGATGTCAGCTTCATCATATTGACCTGAAGCAGAGAAATGAAGACATCAACGTAATGGATCGACCTCTTCAAGAAGGGCAACCAAGGCTGAGAAGACTTGTTAGAATTTCGTAATTGATGTTCCCCCATACTCCACCTCTTAAATCTCGGGACGAGATTTCTTGTAGTGGAGGAGATTTGTACCGCCCGGATAATCAAGCTACAGTACCCCTGCTAATGATGCCACATCACCATGATTACTGTTGTTAACCTTGCAATGATTTAATCTCGTTCGAATTCAAAATTTGAAATCAAGTCAAACGGTAAAGGTTTTCAAACATTAAAACTAAAATGTTCGGTTTGTGCCAAATAATGCATAGGTAATTATGGTGGAGAAACCACATATATTATAAAATGCTCAAATACTCTAAATAAATGAAGCAGTAGCAAAAACAACTAATTAAATGCCCTATATAACTAATAAAATGTTAAACTAATTTATCTGGCGGTTAAACTTTTTGTGGCATTGTGGTATATTGCATACTAAATATTGGGACCAGCCACACATTTTTCAAAAGTGATTTATTGTTAAAAGAAAGTGCAAACAGAAAAGAAAAGAAAAAGCAAATCAAGAAAAAGAAAAATGGAAAAGTGTCCTGTGCACTTTGGCCCAAAAAGTGCACAGCCTGGCCCGGCCCGCCTAAGCCGACCTTTCCTTCCTCCTCCCACTACAGGGGAAGGCCGAGCATGCCATGGCCGCACACGTTATCGATGGCCACGTGCAGAGCATCCCGCGCCTCCCCGTCATCTCCTCCGGGCGGATAAGAGCTACCCCACGACCCCCGATGAACCCTAGTCTCCCTATTCTCTCTCTCTCGTTCGCCCCGTTCCTCTGTTCATCGTTCGAGCTCCGGGTTGCCACCACCTCGTCGATCCCACGACCACCAGCCTTCCCTCATCGCGCCTGACGGCCGGCCGTGTCTCAATGACAGGTGGGCCCCGACCGGATTAGTTTAGTACCTAATCTAATTACCTAACCCACTAACCCCCCGCCACTGACTACCGGGCCACCCCCATGTTAACTAATAATTAACCCCCATGAAAATTAAGTAACCCAATGACAAGTGGCCCCCTGCCCAGTTTGACTTAGTCAAATTGCTAACTAGGCTTGACTCATCCAATGACAGATGGGTCCCTCAGGACTTGTTGACCAATCAACTGTCCTAGTTGACTGCTGACTTGGCAGTCAACTAGGCCCCTCCAGTCAGCCTCTCGGTGGGTATACTTCTGGGTATGTTTAGCAAATTATGTTTTAACTTTGAATTAATAATAAATCCAGGAATTTCAAAAAAAACTTTAAAACTTTGAAAATTCATAGAAAATAAACCGTAGCTCGGATGAAAAAGTTTTCTACATGAAAGTTGCTCAGAACGACGAGACGAATCTGAATACGCAGCCGATTCATCCGCCACGCATCCCTAGCATAGCAAACACGCAACAATCTAAAGGAAATATGCCCTAGAGGCAATAATAAAGTTGTTATTTATATTTCCTTATATCATGATAAATGTTTATTATTCATGCTAGAATTGTATTAACCGGAAACTTGGTACATGTGTGAATACATAGACAAAATGAGTGTCACTAGTATGCCTCTACTTTACTAGCTCGTTAATCAAAGATGGTTAAGTTTCCAAGCCATGGACAAGAGTTGTCATTTGATGAATGGGATTACATCATTAGAGAATGATGTGATTGACTTGACCCATCCATTAGCATAGCTCTATGATCATTTAGTTTATTGCTATTGCTTTCTCCATAACTTATACATGTTCCTATGACTATGAGATTATGCAACTCCCGAATACCGGAGGAACACTTAGTGTGCTATCAAACGTCACAACGTAACTGGATGACAATAAATATGCTCTACAGCTGTCTCCGATGGTGTTTGTTAAGTTGGCATAGATCGAGATTAGGATTTGTCACTCCGTGTATCGGATAGGTACTCTGGGCCCTCTCGGTAATGCACATCACTATAAGCCTTGCAAGCAATGTGACTAATGAGTTAGTTACGGGATGTTGCATTACGGAACGAGTAAATAGACTTGCCGGTAACGAGATTGAACTAGGTATTGAGATGCCGACGATCGAATCTCGGGCAAGTAACATACCGATGACAAAGGGAACAATGTATGTTGTTATGCGGTTTGACCGATAAAGATCTTCGTAGAATATGTAGGAACCAATATGAGCATCCAGGTTCTGCTATTGGTTATTGACCGGAAGTGAGTCTCGGTCATGTCTATATAGTTCTCAAACCCGTAGGGTCCGCACGCTTAACGTTCAGTGACGATCGGTATTATGAGTCTATGTGTTTTGATCTACCGAAGGTAGTTCGGAGTCCCGATATGATCACGGACATGACGAGGAGTCTCGAAATGGTCGAGACATAAAGATCGATATATTGGAACGCTATGTTTGGACATCAGAACGGTTCCGGGTGAGTTCGGGCATTTACCGGAGTACCGGGGGGTTACCGGAACCCCACGGGGAGTGTATGGGCCTTACTGGGCCTTAGTGGGAGAGAGGAGGAGGCCGCCAAGGTGGAGGGCGCGCCCCCCAAAGCCCAATACAAATTGGGTGGGGGGCCGCCCCCCTTTCCTTCCCTCTCTTCCCCTTCCCTCCTCTCCTACTCCAACTAGGGAAGGGGGAATCCTACTCCCACCGGGAGTAGGACTCCCCACTTGGGTGCGCCATGAGAGGGCCGGCCCTCCCCCCTCCTCCACTCCTTTATATACGGGGGATGGTTTGTTGGGGAACGTAGTAATTTAAAAAATTTCCTACGCACATGCAAGATCATGGTGATGCATAGCAACAAGAGGGGAGAGTGTTGTCTATGTACCCTCGTAGACCAAAAGCGGAAGCGCTAGCACAACGCGGTTGATGTAGTCGTACGTCTTCACGATCCGACTGATCAAGTACCGAACGTACGGCACATCCGAGTTCTGCACACGTTCAACTCAAGGACGTCCCTCGAACTCTGATCTAGCCGATCTTTGAGGGAGAGTTCTGTCAGCACGACGGCGTGGTGACGATGATGATGTTCTACCGACGCAGGGCTTCGCCTAAGCACCGCTATGATATGACCGACATGGATTATGGTGGAGGGGGGCACCGCACACGGCTAAGAGATCAAGAGATCAATTGTTGTGTCTTTGGGGTGCCCCTGCCCCCATATATAAAGGAGTGGAGGAGGGGGAGGGCTGGCCCTCTCTATGGCGCGCCCTAGGGGAGTCCTACTCCCACTGGGAGTAGGATTCCCCCTTTCCTAGTAGAACTAGGAGCCCTTCCAAGTAGTAGGAGTAGGAGGGAAGGAAAGGGAAGGGAAAAGGAGAAGGAAGGAAGGGGGCGCCCCCCTCCCTAGTCCAATTCGGACCAGCCCATGGGGAGGGGTGCGGCCACCCTTTGAGGCCTTTCTCTCCTTCCCCGTATGGCCCATTAAGGCCCAATACAAATTCCCGTAACTCCTCGGTACTCCCGAAAACACCCGAATCACTCGGAACCTTTCCGATGTCCGAATATAGTCGTCCAATATATTGATCTTTACGTCTCAACCATTTCGAGACTCCTCGTCATGTTCCCGATCTCATCCGGGACTCCGAACTCCTTCGGTACATCAAAACACATAAACTCATAATATAACCGTCATCAAACTTTAAGCGTGTGGACCCTACGGGTTCGAGAACTATGTAGACATGACCGAGACACGTCTCCGGTCAATAACCAATAGCGGAACCTGGATGCTCATATTGGCTCCTACATATTCTACGAAGATCTTTATCGGTCAAACCGCATAACAACATACGTTGTTTCCTTTGTCATCGGTATGTTACTTGCCCGAGATTCGATCATCGGTATCTCAATACCTAGTTCAATCTCGTTACCAGCAAGTCTCTTTACTCGTTCCATAATACATCATCCCGCAACTAACTCATTAGTTACAATGCTTGCAAGGCTTATAGTGATGTGCATTACCGAGTGGGCCCAAAGATACCTCTCCGACAATGGAAGGCTATGTTTGGACATCGGAATGGTTCTGGGTGTGTTCGGGCATTTACCGGAGTACTGGGGGGTTACCGGAACCCCCCCGGGGAGTGTATGGGCCTTATTGGGCCTTAGTGGGTGAGAGGAGGAGGCGGCCAAGGTGGAGGGCGCGCCCCCCAAGCCCAATCCGAATTGGGTGGGGGCCGGCCCCCCTTTCCTTCTCTCTCTCTCCCCCTTCCCTCCTCTCCTACTCCAACTAGGGAATGGGGAATCCTACTCCCACCGGGAGTAGGACTCCCCCCTTGGACATGCCATGAGAGGGACGACCCTCCCCCTCCTCCACTCCTTTATATACGGGGGAGGGGGGCACCCCATAGACACACAAGTTGATTGTTTAGCCGTGTGCGGTGCCCCCTCCACAGATTTCCACCTCGGTCATATTGTTGCAGTGCTTTGGCGAAGCTCTGCGTCGGTAATTTCATCATCACCATCATCACGCCGTCGTGCTGACGAAACTCTCCCTCGACCTCAGCTAGATCTAGAGTTCGTGGGACGTCACCGAGCTGAACGTGTGTAGATCATGGAGGTGCCATACCTTCGGTGCTAGGATCGGTCGGATCGTGAAGACATATGACTACATCAACCGCGTTGTCATAATTCTTCCGCTTAAGGTCTATGAGGGTACGTGAACAACACTCTCCCCTCTCGTTGCTATGCATAACCTAGATGGATCTTGCGTGTGCGTATGATTTTTTTTGAAATTACTGCGTTCCCCTACACAATCCACCTCCGTTTCATCTGTCCAAAAACGACAAACTTCGGGAAAAAAATTCCCGGATGTTTCCCCCTTCACCTATATCGCCTAGCATTGCGTTAGGTCACCCCTAGCGCTGCGTATTGCCATGTCTTGCTTTGTGATGCTTTTGATTGCTCTCTTATTTATTGTGTTCCCCCTCTGTTACTTCTTTCCGGTAGACCCTGAGTATGCCGGTGACCACCAGTTCAACTACGGTGTTGATGACCCCTCATTGCCAGAGCAACCAGGCAAGCCCCCCCCCTTGATCACCAGATATCACCTATTCTTCTCTCTACTGCTTGCATTAGAGTAGTGTAGCATGTTACTGCTTTTCGTTTATCCTATCCTGATGCATAGCCTGTCCTTGCTACTACTGTTGTTACCTTTACCTGCAATCCTAATTGCTTAGTATAGGATGCTACTATTCCATCAGTGGCCCTACATTCTTGTCCGTCTGCCGTGATTTACTATCGGGCTGTGATCAGTCGGGAGGTGATCACGGGTATATACTTATATACATAATATGTGATACTTGGTGACTAAAGTCAGGTCGGCTCATAGAGTACCTGCGAGTGATTTCGGTGTGGGGGCTGGAAGGACAAGTGGTTCCATCCCGGTAGTGGTGGGCCTAGGTTCCCGAAGGCCCCCGACTGTCACTTTGTGGTGAAGTGACATGGCAGGTTGAGACCACCTAGGAGAGAGGTGGGCCTGGCCCTAGTCAGCGTCCATGGTTACTTCTAAATAACACGCTTAACGAGATCTTGGTATTTGATCTGAGTCGGGACACTGGCCTATACGCACTAACCAACTACGCGGGAACAATTATGGGCACTCGACGTTGTGGTATCAGCCGAAGCCTTCTTGATGTCAGCGACTGAGCGGCGCGCACCGGGTTGGACCACGTAACGCAACTTCCTTTGTAATGGAGGTTGCTAGGTCTGCTCACCGGCCGCGTACGCAACGTGCAGGTGTGCAATGGGCAATGGGCCTAGACCCCTGCGTGCATAGGATTTATACCGGCGTGCTGACCTCTTTGTTGTGCCTAGGTAGGGCTGCGACGTGTTGATCTTCCGAGGCCGGACATGACCCAGGAAAGTGTGTCCGGCCAAAGGGGATCGAGCGTGCTGGGAAAGGTGGTGCACCCATGCAGGGAAGTTTATCTATTCGAATAGCCGTGTCCCTCAGTAAAAGGATGACCCGGAGTTTTACCTTGACCTTATGACAACTAGAACCAGATACTTAATAAAATACACCCTTTCAAGTGCCAGATACAACCCGGTGATCGCTCTCTCACAGGGTGATGAGGGGAGGATCGCTGGGTAGGATTATACTATACGATTCTACTTGGTGAACTTACCATCTACTCTCTTCTACTACTTCAAGATGGAGGCTGCCATAAGCATAGTCTTCGATAGGACTAGCTATCCCCCTCTTATTCTAGCATTCTGCAGTTCAGTCCACATATACTACCCCTTTCATTGATACCAATGCATATGTAGTGTAGTTCCTTGCTTGCGAGTACTTTGGATGAGTACTCACGGTTGCTTTGGTCCCCCTTTTTTCCCTTTCTATACCCGGCTGTTGCGACCAGATGTTGGAGCCCAGGAGCCAAATGCCACCTTCGATGACTCCTACTACACTAGAGGTGCCTACTACTACGTGCAGGCCCCTGACGTCGACTAGGAGTAGTTTAGGAGGATCCCAGGCAGGAGGCCTGCTCCTCTTTCGATCTGTATCCTAGTTTGTGCTAGCCATCTTATGGCAACTTGTTTAACTTATGTCTGTACTCAGATATTGTTGCTTCCACTGACTCGTCTATGATCGAGCTCCTATATTCGAGCCCTCGAGGCCCCTGGCTTGTAATATGATGCTTGTATGACTTATTTTAGTTTTAGAGTTGTGTTGTGATATCGTGCCGTGAGTCCCTGATCTTGACCGTACACGTTTGCATGTATGATTAGTGTACGATTGAATTGGGGGCGTCACACTATAAAACATGATTAATACAGTAGCCTAATCATGTGAACACAATAAAATAGTAGGGGTAAATGTTGGGTTGTCTCCCAACAAGCGCTTTTCTTTAATGCCTTTTAGCTAGACATGATGAGTTCAATGATGCTCGCATAAAAGATAAGGATTGAAACATAACAAGAGCATCATGAATCATAAGTTCCTATCTCATAATAATTTTTAGTAGCATCATGAATAGATTCATCAATATAACCATCACATAAAGCATTCTTTTCATGATCCGCAAGCATAGAAATTTTATTACTCTCCATATAAGAAAATTTCTTCTCATTCATAATGGCGGGAGTATAATATGAAACTCGAATGCTATAAATTATTTCCACATTAAAAGAGTAATCTTCAGAAAAAGGGTAATCATAACTATCACAAGTTTTATAAATATAATCAAGACTACTTTTTATAACATAAGTATCATCACAATAATCATCATAAGTGGGAGGCATGCAATCATCATAGCAAATTTGATCATTCAAAGTAAGGGGACTAAAAAGATCATCTTCATTAAGCATAGCAGCCCCAAGCTTGGGACAAACATTAATTGCAGCAAATGAATTCCCAAACATGTCATTATCATCAAACATAGCATCCCCAAGCTTGTGGCTTGGCATATCATAAGCATAATCACTCTCATCATTAATAATATGAATAGCACCAACGGTATAACAATTGCTATCATCATAATTTCCCAAGTTGGTGCCAAAAAGATTTCCAAGATTATAAGAAGTATCATTATCTTCTCAATCATAATCATCACAACAAATAATGGGTATAATAAAATCATCATAAATAGTGCTCTCGGACATTGTGCCATAAGACATAAAAGCAATATCATCATGAAGTGCATCATCCTCCACAATTATTTTTGATTCATTTTCATGAGACACAACAATAGGAGCAACACTATTTGGGAGAGATACCCTTTTACCACTATTCTTTCTTCTTCTTTTCTTCTTCTTCACCACATCATGTGTGGGTTTAATTAATTTTTCAAGCTTCTTATTGATGAGATTGGTTGAATAGGGAGCTCCTCCTCATCATCTATTTCATCATGAGAGACAATAGGAGGGAAAGTGTAAATCTTTACCCTTTCATTAGTATTACTTTTATATTCCATTGGTTTTCCCATCTTTCTTAGTTGGCAATATAAGCATTCTCATTGCAATTTACCATGCAAAACATATAGATATTTTTTAGTTTAGTTTCAATGTCGTCCGAGATTATGAATACTTCAAACCAACTATTTTTATATGTCAATTCTTCACTCCCCAAAAATATACAAAGCTCATTATAAAGTTCAGGGGTGATCAAATCATTACAATATTTGGCCATGATTCGATCATGAAAAAGTTTGCATTGAAAATTAAGATGACCAACCATATTGGGAAGTTCACAAGTAATAGGACAAAGAGAGCATAATTTTGTAGCAAATTCATCTATCACTTTGAGAAAATAATTAGTTCTATCATGTTTATGCTTCTTGCAAAATCTATCTTCCCTATAAGGTACATCTTCACAAACTTTATGCACTCCACAAAAATTGACATGCTTATAAGAAACATTTTTGTCATGACTTGTGCAGTCATCATTACCATTTTGGATATTCAAAGAATTCATACTAACAACATTGCAGTCATTCTCAGCATTTATACCAAACATTCTATTGAATTCTTCTTCTATGAATTGAGCACAATTTTCCTTTCCATCATTTTTACGAAATACATTATAAAGATGAATAATATGATGCAACCTCAATTCCATTTTTTGTAATTTTCTTTTTATAAACCAAACTAGTGATAAAACAAGAAACTAAAAGATTCGACTGCAAGATCTAAAGATATACCTTCAAGCACTCACCTCCCCGGCAACGACGTGAGAGAAGAGCTTGATGTCTACTACACAACTTCATTCTTGTAGACTCGTGTTGGGCCTCCAAGTGCAGAGTTTTGTAGGACAGTAGCAATTTTCCCTCAAGTGGATGACTGTCGGTGTCCTGGGAACGGGGGTCCCCAGACTTTCCTGCCTGCGGCCCGTGGCGTAGCTCCATTAGTGGCCCCGTACGACCCATCTTCACTAGCAAACACTCAAGACCCTCCCGAGGGGCCGAGCCTCGCGAGGCGGACGATGCAAGACCTCCTCGGGGGCGGCCTCACCAGGCCGGCTCGCGAGGGGCGGAGAGATCAAGGCAAGGGGCACCTCGCGAGGTTCCTGTGACGCAAGCCATGACGACCAAGGCCAGGCGGCCACTAGGCGGGCGCCAGCACGCGTAGTGTCCTCGTTTCCTCTTTGGTGTTAAAGAGGCAGGCGCAGACGAGGAGTCCCAAGGCATCATGCAAAGGTTTCCATATCGGTGTAACGAGACCATGACCAGCAGAACGGCAGGACGGAGGTCACCATGGAGCCCAGGACAGCATCACCACCAGAGCCTTTGGTAGGCGAAGACCATCTTTTGTCAGGATAGCTTGTACTAGCTGCCCCCTTCAAATTGGTCGTTGTGGGATCCCTTCCCGCCTAATATTTGGGAAGAGGACCCGGGCCTCTATATATAGGACTAGCCACCACCGTAGGCAGACATCTCATCTTGGACATGATCCATTCCACTAAGGCCACTGAGGGAGTCCTGGACTAAGGGGTCCTCGGGCGTCTGGGCTGTTAGCCATGGGCCGGACTGATGGGCTGTGAAGATACGAAGACCGAAGACTACACCCGTGTCCGGAGGGGACTCTCCTTGGCATGGAAGGCAAGCTTGGCGATCCAATAAGTAGATTCCTTTCTTTGTAACCGACCTTGTGTAACCCTAGATCCTCCCGGTGTCTATATAAACCGGAGGACTTAGTCCGGAGGAAGGACAATCATTACCATAGTCATACAGGCTAGGATTTTAGGGTTTAGCCATCTCGATCTCATGGTAGATCAACTCTTGTAATACTCATATTCATCAAGATCAATCAAGCAGGAAGTAGGGTATTACCTCCATAGAGTGGGACCGAACCTGGGTAAACATCGTGTCCCCTGTCTCCTGTTACCATCGACCTTAGACGCACAGTTCGGGACCCCCTACCCAAGATCCGTCGGTTTTGACACCGACATTGGTGCTTTCATTGAGATTTCCACTATGTTGTCCTCAAAAGGTTTCATGGCTCCTTCAATCATCCACAATGACGCTGTCCAAGGGGAGGTCTTCCTCCCCGGACAGATCTTCGTGTTCGGCGACTTCACACTACGGGCCAACTCGCTTGGCCATCTGGAGTAGATCGACAGCTATGCCCCTGGATGTCAGGTCAGATTCGGGAGCTTGAACTACGTCGCGGATATCCGCGGAGACTTGATCTTCGATGGATTCGATACCACGGCAATCGCTCCCCGTCATCTGGATGGACATGACTTAGCCCTGTCATCGGGCCATACCCAGGAAATTGCACCTGTAACCGCTCTGGCCTTGGATTCAGAGCAGGTCGTGCCATCCGAGGACAGGAAGCTTAACCCCGCCACGGAAGCCGCAGACTCCACGACGTTGGAGCCGCACACAAACCTAACCTCTGGTAATGCCTGTGTCACCGGAACCACGGTCTCGTTTTTGGTTAAAAGTTCCGAACTATGTGCGTCCGCACATGTCGAGCATGATCGGTTACCGATCACCGAATTCAGCACCGCGGACATCTTCTGGCACTCACCCTTGGGCGATGTGCTGAATTCATTAAAAAATCTATCCTTAGCGGGGGATTCACAGCCGAACTATATCCTATTCGAACTAGAAGCTGATGACAGGGAATTTTGCTTCCCACCCGCCACCCACTTCATAGCCACGGTCGAGGATTTAACCGACACACTTGATTATGGCTCCGAAGACATCGACGGTATGGACGACGATGCTGATGAGGAGCAAAACCGAAATCCACCATTTACTGGACGTTGGACGACCACTTCTTCATACGATGTGTACATGGTGGACACACCCAAAGCAACCAACAACGATGACAAAGAAAATCCAGTCGAGAATAAACCTCCTAAGACATAGCAAAAGCGCCGGCGTCCTCGGCGCCGCTCTAAGTCACGTCATTCAAAAGACAACAATGCTGGCACCGGAGAAAATAATACTCCAAACGACACCGAAAACAATGAAGACCTTGCTGAGGTAACATCCAAATAGGAGGAGCAAGAAAATAGGCAAGCCAGCCCCGACGAACAGGCCAGGCCCAATGACTCGGAGGATGGTAGTTACCCGCTCTCCAAGGATGAGGAAAGCCTCGGCAACGAAGATTTCATCGTGCCTGAGGAACCTCTCAAGTAGGAGCGCTTCAAGCGCCAGCTAATAGCCACCACAAGGAGCCTGAAAAAGAAGCAGTAGCAGCTTCAAGCTGACCAAGGTCTACTCGTCGACAGGTGGACTGATGTTCTGGCAGCCGAAGAATACGGCCTCAAATGCCCAGCCAAGAGTTACCCGAAGCAAAGGTTGCTACCTCAGTTCGATGAAGAGGCGCCGGAGCCCATACCTCCCTCGCGTAATGTGTCCGATCGACCACTATGCGGTCGGGACAGTGCAGCAGACCGACCACCACGTGGTCGGGATAGAGCGACAACTCAGGCCGAACAACAACCTGCCCCACCGCCACATAAAGATAGAGACAAAACAGTTCAGGGTCATACATACAACCTCTGGCAGGCCCTGGATAGTAGAGCAGGATATACCCGATCGATTTACGGATCACGAGGACGTTCCTCGACACGTGATGATGGCTACCTATTCGGACGTGACAAACCTAGTCACGCCCGAACCGACAACCGCAGACGGACTCCATTGGAGCTACGTCGCGATGCGGCCAGGTATAGAGGCGCCACACACCCTCTTTGCTTCACTGATGAAGTAATGGATCACGAATTCCCCGAAGGGTTCAAACCCATGAATATTGAATCATATGACGGGACAACTGATCCCGCGGTATGGATCGAGGACTTTATCCTCCACATCCACATGGCCCGCGACGATGACCTCCATGCTATCAAATACCTCCCACTAAAGCTTAAAGGACCAGCTCGACACTGGTTAAACAGTCTGCCTGAAAATTCTATCGGCAGCTGGGAGGACTTGGAAGAAGCCTTCCTCGACAACTTCCAAGGTACATATGTCCAGCCACCAGACGCCGATGACTTAAGCCACATAGTTCAACAACCCGAAGAGTCAGCCAGGAAATTCTGGACTAGGTTCCTAACCATAAAGAACCAGATCATCGACTGTCCGGATGCCGAAGCCCTAGCAGCCTTTAAACATAGTATCCACGACTAATGGCTCGCCCGCCACCTCGGCCAAGAAAAGCCAAAATCTATGGCAGACCTTACGGCACTCATGACCCACTTTTGCGCAAGTGAGGATAGTTGGCTGGTTTGTAGCAAAAACATAGCCAGCGAGGCAGGCCCCTTCGAGGTCAAAAACAGCAATGGCAAGCTCTGACGTAACAGACACAAACGCTGAAGCAATGGTGCCCACGACACTACAATCAACGCCGGATTCAGCGGCTCCAAGTCCAGCCAGCGGAAGAAACCATACAAAAGAAACAATCAGGGACCATCTAGCCTGGACCGCATACTCGATCGCCCTTGCCAGATACATGGCACACCAGACAAACCAACCAATCATACCAATAGAGATTGTTGGGTTTTCAAACAGGCCAGCAAATTAAACGCCGAGAATAGGGAAAAGGGATCACAAAGCGAGGACGACAACGAGGAGCCCCAGCAACCGAGCACAGGGGACAGAAGAAGTTTCCCCCTCAAGTCAAAACAGTGAACATGATATATGCTACACACATCCCTAAAAGGGAGCGCAAGTGCGCACTAAGGGACATTTACGCGATAGAGCCAGTCGCCCCAAAATTCAACCCATGGTCGTCATTCCCGATCACCTTTGATCATTGGGATCATCCGACTAGTATCCGTCATGGTGGCTCAGCCGCGCTAGTCCTCGACCCTATCATTGACGGATTTCACCTGACACGCGTCCTTATGGAGGGGGTAGCAGCCTCAATCTGCTCTATCAGGACACAGTGTGCAAAATGGGCATTAATCCATCACGGATCAAACCCACAAAGACTACCTTCAAAGGAGTCATACCAGGTGTAGAGGCCCGCTGGACAGGCTCAATCACGCTCGAGGTTGTCTTCGGATCTCCGGACAATTTCCGAAGGAGGGAGTTAATCTTCGACATAGTCCCCTTTCGCAGCGGCTATCACGCACTGCTCGGACGGACCGCATTCGCCCGACTCAACGTAGTGCCACACTATGCTTATCTCAAGCACAAGATGCCCGGTCCACGTGGCATCATAACAGTCAATGGAAATACGGAACGCTCCCTCCGTACAAAAGAGCACACAGCTGCCTTAGCAGCAGAAGTACAGAGTGGCCTTCTCAAGCAGAACCTTAATTCGGCTGCTGAGCCCACAGACACCGTCAAGAGGGTGCAAACTACCCTGCAGCAGGACAACTCGGCTCGTCAGGAGCTACACTAGCAATTTGGCCTCCGTCTCAGTCCTGGTCAAGTAGTGGCATTCGCACCACACGTACATAACTACGCACTCAAAATTCCATGGGCATCGACGGAGGCATAGCTAGTTTGTGATCCACAGTATGGCTCAACCGACACCGGATACACACATACTTTCACTTTTATTCATTTCCTTATCAGGTTTCAATCCCGCAGGCCCCATCTGACGGCCTGATCACCAGTCCTCTTGAAGGATAAACACACCAAGACGGCGAGAAACACATACGTACGGGGGATTTTCAATGTGGTTTCGTTAACAATCACTCTACCTGTTTTTTAGGACCCATATGCAGCTCTCCCTTGGTTTTTGGCATGTTAAATAGCCTGTTGTTTATCGCACTACTTGTATCAATGCGCCTCAACGTATTAACCAAATTACAATGAAAACCATTCGCGGCTGGAGCTTTAAGGCCCCAGCTTATCACCTTTTCACCCTTTCTGTTTTCTTTCTTTTTATCCCCTGTGGGTAACCCTATCAGGTAGCACCCATACACTTTGGTACATTTGATGTTTGCCAGGGGCTTCATAGCACCCCATACTATGGCAACAAAAAGTCCGAACACTTTTTATAGTATAGTTCGGCACCCCGAATTTAGCACTATATGCATTGGCTCTGAATCATGTCTTTGGTCAATAGTTGGGTTGCCCATCTCCTGTGCTTGCTACCTTACGTTCCTCTATATCAGCTAAGGTAGTAAAGGGAGAACTACTATGATTGTGCCTTGGTTTATCCAAAGGAGCACCACAGTAGAGAAAGCCGAAAACTAACTGTCATGATGCAGCGAGAGCCGGTCAGCTCTTCGGAGGTTGCAAATCGTTGGAGATTTCTTCCGTATTACTCAAAGGATTGGTACTTCCCGATCAGATGCTTATAGCACTCTGGTTCGGATACTAGGGGCTGCGCCCATGTTTTTATTGTCAAACTCCTATGGCTAAGTGAGGGCGTTAAAGCCGCATAGTCTGATTGCCTGGTTCATTGCGCTAAACAACTCCTTCAAGGACCATATAATTGGATCAAGATTGTTTAGATTCCATCCCGAACACCTCCGTACTACCTACGTGGGGGCACAAGCCGACGACTGGCCAACCCTCAGATTTCATACAACACGACCGCACAGGAGGTAAAATTTAAAACATAACAAGCATTATATTACAAACCCACTTTGTTTTATCATACGCGGTAGAAGGAACTTGAATACATTCAGTCAAAGATAATGTCCTGCGAACACTGCTTTGCTACAATACGAGACCCCTCCAGGACATCACCAAAATACCTCTCGGGTACATGGTGCTCCTTGCCCTCGGGCGGCCCCTCGGTCACAAGCTTGATGGCATCCATCTTCGCCCACCAGACCTTGACGTGGGCAAAGGCCATACACGCGCCCTCGATGCAGATGGACCGCTTGACGGCGTCCAACCTAGGACAGGCATCCACCAACCACTTCACGAGGCCGAAGTAACTGCCGGGTATAGCTTCGGCTGGCCACAGACGGATTATTAAATCCTTCATGGCCAGTTTGGCCACCCTGTGCAGCTCAACCAGCTATTTTAGCTGATCGCTGAAGGGCACCGAATGTTCTGGCGCAAGGTATTGCGACCAGAACAGTTTCTCCGTGGAGCTCCCTTCTTTGGCTCGGAAGAACTCCACGGCGTCGGACACGCTACGTGGCAGATCAGCAAAAGCCCCTGGAGAACTCTGAATCCAGGTTAGTAAAAGATACTTCCTCTTCACATACTTGCTTTGCATACTAAATGCCTTACCCGCCGCGATCGTCCTGGCCTCCTGGATCTCTCGGAGGGCGCCCTGGGCCTCACTCCGGGCCGTCTCTGCACTCTGACGAGCCTTGATGAGTTCGGTCTCTCGAGCCGACGCATCGCGCTCCAAGGTCTCACACTTCCTCACCATGTCTTGGAGCTCTTGTTGGACCTCGTTGACCCGGGCCTTGAGCTTCCTACGGGCGGCCTGCTCCTTGATGGCCTTTCTCTCGGCTTCACCCAGGGCCTTTCTCAGGGCCTCGACCTTGGTTGTCGCTTCTATACATATCATGACACTTTGGTTAATGCATATCATTTTAATTTTTGCGAATACATAATGGGTTATCACATACCTTGTTTTTCTTGGAGCTACCTCCTCACCTGGGCGAGCTCCTCCTCGGCCTGCTCCAGTCTCCGCTTCAGTTCGGAGACCTCGACAGTATGCGAGGCTGTGGCCAACAGCGACGCCTGCGTATTCATTTCAGACAAATGTAGTTAGTTTCCTGCAATAAAGGATTGATCCTCTATCCGACTTTTTTCTTTCCAAACACCGGACAGTGTCTCAGGGGCTACTGCCTATATTGGGATTTTCTCTTTTTTGCGTCGCTTACCTCAAAACCTGTCAGTAGGCTGTTGCAGGCTTCGGTTAGTCCGCTCTTGGCGGACTGAACCCTTTCAATTACCGTGCCCATAAGAACACAGTGCTCATCCACAATGGAAGCGCCTCGCAACGCTTCCAGCAGATTATCCGGTGCCCCTGGTTGGACAGGGGTCACCGGCAGAATAGGCATACCCCCTTCTTTAGAAGGAGGTTGCGCGCCGAATTATGGAGCTGTATCGGTCTCCGGAATCGAATCCGGCTGAAGGCCGAATAGAATACGACCCTCACCACCAGTCTCCATGCGGATCGGCTCCCCCTGGTGTCCGGCGACGGAGGCCTCGCCTTCTGGCTCCTCCTGAGCCTCCCCAGGCTTGGGAAAGTCCTTCCGGACAGCACCTCTACGTCGTCCTTGGCCTTGGGGGAGTAAGCGGTCGGCAGTGACTCGCTGGCCATTGCCCTTGAATCTAACGAACCTCGTGACGAGGATCGCTGTGAGCTATCGTGGGTCGGACTGCAATGCCATAATTAAACCATGTAAAATACCATAAGGTGGAAGGGCCGGATAATTGGACGTGTATGGGTTCTTAGCACTCACGATGCGGCCAGGGGCTTGTTCCGGGGGCGTCGCTCCGGACTGCTGTCAACGTCCCACGCGGAGCTGCCCACGCGTGGGCCTTTCCCCTTCTTGGGTGCCCCCGCCTCCAGAATTGTGGAGGCCACCCTCTTCTTCCTCCCCCCATCAGTGGGAGAATCACTTTCCTCCTCCTCATCATCATCGTCGTCTTCGACGGCGGAGGAGCGGGTCTTGTCTTCGGACGTCGCATCCGAAGCGCCCTTACAACGGGGCCACTCCGGACCCCCTTGGCCTTCCCCTTGGCCTTCTTCTTCGGCGCCTTATAAGGTGCCATCACCAGCATCTTCGCTAAACGCGGGATGACCGGTTCTTCAGGCAGCGGAGCCGGACACTGGATCCGCTTCGCCCTCTTCATCCAGTCCTGAAGAAGCAATGATAATAAAAGCTTAGATATCATCCTTGAAACAAGCAAGTAGGGGATGCGTTAAAAATAACATACCTCGTTGGCGAGGTGGTTAATGTCGTGCCCGCGGTCCAAATCTGTGGTCGGCGGTGTCTCGTTTCCCTTGAAGAGCAACTTCCAGGCCTCTTCATGAGTGGTTTTGAAGAGCCTCTTCAGGGTATGGTGCTTCTTCGGATTGAACTCCCATAGAGGGCATCTTCGGCTTTGGCACAAGAGAATCCGGTGAACTAGCATCACCTGGATTACATCGACAAGTTTGACATCTTTGTCCACCATGCTTTGAACGCACGTCTACAACGCTATCAGCTCATCTGGCGAACACCAGTGCTCTTCTCGACCCAGGAGGTGAGTCAGATGGGAGCACCGGAGTTGAATTCGGTAGCTACGACCTAGGTGGCGCCGTGGGGTTCTGTGATGTAGAACTACTGTTTCTGCCATTCCTTTTATAGTCTCCACGAAAGTGCCTTTTGGCCAGGAGATATTGGTCAACTTGCTCACCATGACGCCTCCGCACTCCGCATGCCGGCCATCCACCACCTTTGGCTTCACGTTGAAGACCTTGAGCCACAGCCCGAAGTGGGGTTGGATGCGGAGGAAGGCCTTACACACGACGACAAACGCCGAGATGTTGAGGAAGGAGTTCGGGGATAGATCATGGAAGTCTAGCCCGTAATAGAACATCAGCCCGCAGACGAAGGGGTGGAGTGGAAGCCCTAGCCCGCGGAGGAAATGGGGGATGAATACCACCCTCTCACTAGGCTTCGGTGTAGGGACGACTTTCCCCTGGGCTGGAAGACGATGGGCGATTTCCTTCGCCAGGTACCCGGCCGCCCGAAGCTCGGCAATGTCCCTCTCCTTGACGGAGGAGGCCATCCACTTGCCTTGAACTCCGGATCCGGACATGGTTGAGTGCTTGCTCGACTGGGAAAAAGATGAGAACTTGGGCGCTGGAGCTCAAGAGTGGAAGGGCAGAGGAAGAGAGAAGGCATGGGTGAAGAAAGGGGATTCTTATCTCCTTATAAAGGCAGTGAATATTGAACGCCTCCCCACTCGCCTTAAAACTCGCCTATTCCCAAGGGCTGTGTGAACGGCACGGTTGGGTTACCCACACCCGTATTGATGAGAATCCCGCAATAAGGGGACATGATCTCTGCTTTGACAAGACATGCCAATGGCAACCGCGTTTTGAAACGTGGAGCGACAGATGAAAAACGATTCGAAATTATGACTGGGCAGACGTGATGTCATGTTGCAAAAAGTTGTCAGCGGATTGGACTCTGGATTATTATATTCTCTGCGGTTGTGTGTGGTGTGTGTGATACAGGTCCGGACACGACCATTACGTCCGAAGACCGTCTTAGAGTTCTGAAGGAGGAACCCGCCTTGCAATGCCGAAGACAGATCTACGCGCCGGATACCTTGTCATTGAAGCCAGGTTCAGGGGCTACTAAGGGAGTCCTAGACTAAGGGGTCCTCGGGAATCTGGGCTGTTAGCCATGGGCCGGACTGATGGGCTATGAAGATATGAAGACCGAAGACTGCACCCGTGTCCGGAGGGGACTCTCCTTGGCGTGGAAGGCAAGCTTGGTGATCAAATAAGTAGATTCCTTTGTAACCGACCTTTTGTAACCCTAGATCCTCCTGGTGTCTATATAAACCGGAGGACTTAGTCCGGAGGAAGGACAATCATTACCATAGTCATACATGCTAGGCTTTTAGGGTTTAGCCATCTCGATCTCGTGGTAGATCAACTCTTGTAATACTCATATTCATCAAGATAAATCAAGCAGGAAGTAGGGCATTACCTCCATATAGAGGGCCCGAACCTACGTAAACATCGTGTCCCCTGTCTCCTGTTACCATCGACCTTACACGCACAGTTCGGGGCCCCCTACCCGAGATCCACCGGTTTTGACACCGACAACCACCACATTTACTAAGCACAAGAGCACCTCCTCCCAGGAGGTTGTTCTTCCCTTGTAACTGTTCATCCTCAGCCCAAGAGGCAATCCACCACACCACACTAGAATAGGGTATTACACCATATCGGTGGCCCGAACCAGTATAAATCTTGTGTCCCTTTGTTCTGCGAGTTTGACGCGCTGAGCCGTGTTCGAACCTCAAGGGTTTTGTCAGAACCCGATTGTCGACATTTGGCGTGCTAGGTAGGGGTGCGCTGAAGCTTTCCTTCCGCTAATCCGCGTTCCACCGCTCCACCGCATCCATGTCAGACGGGTGTCGAGCCCGCGCAGAGCGCCGGGCCACCCTCGCTGCCCGTGTCGCTCAGACAGCCCCTGTCGGCGGGCCTCCCTGTCGTTCTCCATATCCTATTGCCAACACTGCTACCGGCCTGGCAGCAAACGAGCAGCAAGCATCCTCACTGCACCCCTCCGTGCGGCGGGACGGCCGCACCACCACCCCATCGCTGACTTCGGCCGGCTCATCGTCTCATGCTCGCCGCGCACCCAGGGACGCGCAGGCTGCGCTGCTCATGGCACACGAGCTCCTGCGCTACCGCCCGGTCGACAACCTCTACGAGGACTGGTTATACCACATCGCTGAGCTCGTCAGCGCCGTTGGGGGCTCTCCTGCACCATCCCTCTTACTGCCTCGCCCACCTCCAGCCGCGGGTGATGTAGCTCACGGAGCGCCTCCGCCGCCTCCCATCAAGACGACACCCTTGCGCCGAGATGCACAGTTCAGGAGTGCCACCACCCCCTCTGCGTCAAGATGGTGCCCTAGCCCCAAGACGCACGGTCCCGCGGCGTGATCTGCCACGCCATGTGCCTGCGAGCGAAGAAGGAAGCTGCCAAGAGGTTCCCCAGCCGTAAGAAAACGCTCCAGCACTCCCGGCGCCACGACAAGACCATTTGCCGCCTGCATCGGCGATGCACGGCCATCAAGGGTAGGCTCCGCCCCTGCAGAGGGCCCCGGTGGCCACCGCAGGTTGTCGTGCCTTCGCTCCCGAGCTGCACACCGTCGTTTGGCAAGGGAAGTACAAGCCGGACCTGCCTCCGCGCTATGATGGCACCCCCAACCCCGTGGAGTTCCTGCAGCTCTACGAGCTGAGCATCGAGGCGGCCAACAACGATGAAAAAGTCTTGGCGAACTGGTTTCCCATGGCTCTCAAGGATGGCGCCTGCTCATGGCTCCTGAACCTACCCGCGGGATCGATCTCCTCCTGCGGTGAGATGCGCAACTGCTTCATCACCAACTTCCAGGGTACTCGCGACTGTCCTCCGGCCGCGGGTGACCTGCGCCGCATCAAGCAACAACCGGGAGAGACCCTGCAGAAGTACATCCAACGCTTCAATAGCGTCCACCTCAAGATCCCCAAGGTGATGGACGAAGCCATCATCTCAGCATTTTCCGATGGCGTCCGTGACGTCAAGATGAAGGAGGAGCTCGCCATCCACGAGGAGTTGTGCATGACTCTAGAGCTGTTCAACATAGCAACCAAGTGTGCAAGAGCTGAGGAGGGGCGTCTCTCCCTCCTCGAGCTCCCTGCTGCCAACCCAGAGGAGAAGAAGGCCAAGGTCAAGGAAGTGAAGCGCAAGGGAGTGGCCATACTCGCGGCAGAGCCGGACATGAAGCGCGGCCAGGACCACCCCGAGTCGTCCAAGGGCAGCCGTCCGTTCTGCGCCTTCCACAACATGCACAATGATAACCCACAAGTATAGGGGATCGCAACAGTTTTTGATAAGTAAGAGTGTCGAACCCAACGAGGAGCTAAAGGCAGAACAAATATTCCCTCAAGTTCTATCGACCACCGATACAACTCTATGCACGCTTGATGTTCGCTTTACCTAGAACAAGTATGAAACTAGAAGTACTTTGTAGGTGTTATTGGATAGGTTTGTAAGATAATAAATATTACGTAAATAAAAAGTAGGGGCTGTTTAGGTAAAGACACAACTAAGTTAGTTTTAGTAAAGAGTTGTTTGTTACGAGAAAGTTATTTGTCCCTAGGCAATCGATAACTAGACCGGTAATCATTATTGCAATTTTATTTGAGGGAGAGGCATAAGCTAACATACTTTCTCTACTTGGATCATATGCACTTATGATTGGAACTCTAGCAAGCATCCGCAACTACTACAGATCATTAAGGTAAAACCCAACCATAGCATTAAAGTATCAAGTCCTCTTTATCCCATACGCAAACAACCAACTTACTCGGGTCTGTGCTTCTGTCACTCACGCCACCCACCATAAGCAAATCATGAACATATTGCAAACCCTACAGCGGGAATCCCTCATGCTTGCGCGACACGGAGAGCACCATAGGACAACACCAATAATAAAACATGCAACTCATACCAATTACGATCATCAAATAACCCATAGGACAAAACGGATCTACTCAAACATCATAGGATAGCCATACATCATTGGGAAATAATATATAGTGTTGAGCACCATGTTTAAGTAGAGATTACAGCCGGTAAGAGAGAGGTTACACCACTGCATAGAGGGGGGAAGAGTTGGTGATGATGGCGGTGAAGTTGTTGGTGAAGATTGCGGTGATGATGATGGCCACGACAGCGTTCCAGCGCCACCGAAAGAGAAGGGGAGAGGGAGCCCCTTCGTCTTATTCTTCCTTGACCTCCTCCCTAGATGGGAGAAGGTTTTCCCCTCTGGTCCTTGGCCTCCATGGCGTGGGAGGGGTGAGAGCCCCTCCGAGATTGGATCTGTCTCTCTATCTCTCTCTGTTTCTGCGTTCTCAGATTCTTCCCTTTCACCGTTTCTTATATTCCCGGAGATCCGTAACTCCGATTGGGCTGAAATTTTAACACGATCTATATCCGGATATTAGCTTTCTTGCGGCAAAAGAAGGGCACCAACCGCCTTACGGGGTGGCCACGAGGGTCAGGGGCGCACCCCCTGCCTCGTGGCCCCCTCGGGCACCGTCTCGCATGGATTTTTCTTCCCAAAAATCATATATATTCCAAAAAAATCTCCGTCAGTTTTTATCCCGTTTGGACTCTGTTTGATATGGATATTCCGCGAAACAAAAAATGCAACAAACAGGAACTGGCACTGGGCACTGGATCAATATGTTAGTCCCAAAATAGTATACAAAGTTGCCAAAAGTATATGAAAGTTGTAGAATATTGGCATGGAACAATCAAAAATTATAGATACGACGGAGACGTATCAGCATCCCCAAGCTTAATTCCTTCTCGTCCTCGAGTAGGTAAATGATAAAAAAGATAATTTTTGATGTGGAATGCTACCTAGCATAATCTTGATCACATATCTAATCATGGCATGAATATTAAGATACGAGTGATTCAAAGCAATAGTCTATCATTTGACATAAAAACAATAATACTTGAAGCCTACTAATAAAGCAATCATGTCTTTTCAAAATAACATGGCCAAAGAAAGATATCCCTACAAAATCATATAGTCTGGCTATGCTCCATCTTCACCACACAAAATATTCACATCATGCACAACCCCAATGACATGCCAAGCAATTGTTTCATACTTTTGACGTTCTCAAACCTTTTCAACTTTCACGCAATACATGAGCGTGAGCCATGGACATAGCACTATAGGTGGAATAGAATGGTGGTTGTGGAGAAGACAAAAAGGAGAAGATAGTCTCACATCAACTAGGCGTATCAACGGGCTATGGAGATGCCCATCAATAGATATCAATGTGAGTGAATAGGGATTGCCATGCAACGGATGCACTAAGAGCTATAAGTGTATGAAAGTTCAAACTGAAAACTAAGTGGGTGTGGATCCAACTTGGTTGCTCATGAAGACCTCGGGAATTTGAGGAAGCCCATCATCGGAATATACAAGCCAAGTTCTATAATGAAAATTCCCACTAGTATATGAAAGTGACAACTCAAGAGACTCTCTATATGAAGAACATGGTGCTAATTTGAAGCACAAGTGTGGTAAAAGGATAGTAACATTGCCCCTTCTCTCTTTTTCTCTCATTTTTTTCGGGCCTTCTCCTTTTTTTGGCCTTTCTCTTTTTTTGTTCGTTCGGAGTCTCATCCCGACTTGTGGGGGAATCATAGTCTCCATCATCCTTTCCTCACGGGGCAATGCTCTAATAATGATGATCATCACACTTTTATTTACTTACAACTCAATATTACAACTCGATACTAGAACAAAGATATGACTCTATATGAATGCCTCCGGCGGTGTAGCGGGATGTGCAATAATCTAGCGCAACAGTGACATCAAAAAACGGACAAGCCATGAAAACATCATGCTAGCTATCTTAAGATCATGCAAAGCAATATGACAATGAATGCTCAAGTCATTTATATGATGATAATGGAAGTTGCATGGCAATATATCTCGTAATGGCTATGGAGATTCCATGGTAGGTAGGTATGGTGGCTGTTTTGAGGAAGGTATATGGTGGGTTTATGGTACCGGCGAAAGTTGCGCGGTACTAGAGAGGCTAGCAATGGTGGAAGGGTGAGAGTGCGTATAATCCATGGACTCAACATTAGTCATAAAGAACTCAGATACTTATTGCAAAAATCTATTAGTCATTGAAACAAAGTACTACGCGCATGCTCCTAGGGGGATGTTGGGGAACGTAGTAATTTCAAAAAAATTCCTACGCACACGCAAGATCATGGTGATGTATAGCAACGAGAGGGGAGAGTGTTGTCCACGTACCCTCGTAGACCGAAAGCGGAAGCTTCAGCACAACGCGGTTGATGTAGTTGTACGCCTTCACGATCCGACCGATCAAGTACCAAACGCATGGCACCTCCGAGTTCAGCACACGTTCAGCCCGATGACGTCCCTCTAACTCCGATCCAGCCGAGTGTTGAGGGAGAGTTTCGTCAGCACGACAGCGTGGTGATGATGTTGATGTTCTACCGATGCAGGGCTTTGCCTAAGCACTGCTACAGTATTATCGAGGTGGACTATGGTGGAGGGGGGCACCGCACACGGCTAAAAGACGATCAACTTGATCAACTTGTGTGCCTAAGGTGCCCCCCTGCCCCTGTTTATAAAGGAGCAAGGGGGGTGCGGCCGGCCAAGGGGAGAGGCGCACCGGAGGAGTCCTACTCCCACCGATTGGTAGGAAAAGACCATCGCTCGTCCCCGACCGCCACTCATAAGGAAGACAATCAATAAATAAATCATGCTCCGACTTCGTTACATAACGGTTCACCATACGTGCATGCTACGGGAATCACAAACCTCAACACAAGTATTTCTACTAATCCACAACTACCCACTAGCATGACTCTAATATCACCATATTTATATCGCAAAACTATTGCAAGGAATCAAACATATCATATTCAATGATCTACAAGTCTTATGTAGGATTTTATGACTAACCATGTGAATGACCAGTTCCTATCATCTCTCTAAATAGATATAAGTGAAGCAAGAGAGTTTAATTCTTTCTACAAAAGATATGCCCACACTCTAACAAATATAAGTGAAGCAAAAGAGCATTCTACAAATGGTGGTTGTCTATGTAGAGAGAAACAAGCAATCCAAACTTCAAATGATATAAGTGAAGCACATGAAGCATTCTATAAAGCCATACTCAAAAGATATAAGTGAAGTGCAATAAGCATTCTATAAATAAACCAAGGACTATCCCATACCATCATGGTGCATAAAAGAAAAATGAAAACTAAATGCAAAAGACGCTCCAAGATTGCACATATCGCATGAACGAAACGAATCCGAAAACATACCGATACTTGTTGAAGAAAGAGGGGATGCCTTCCGGGGCATCCCCAAGCTTAGACACTTGAGTCTCCTTGAATATTTACTTGGGGTGCCTTGGGCATCCCCAAGCATGAGCTCTTGCCTCTCCTTCTCCTCACATCGAGACATCCTCGATCATCGAACACTTCATCCAGACAAAACTTCAACAGAAAACTCGGTAAGATCCGTTAGTATAATAAAGCAAACCACTACTCTAAGTACTGTTGCAAACCAATTCAAATTTTTTTGCATTATAGCTACTGTAATATAACTTTTTCATGGCTTAATCCACTGATATGAATCGATAGTTTCATCAAAACAAGCAAACTATGCATCAAAAACAGAATCTGTCTAAAACTTAACAGTCTGTAATAATCTGAACATTCACCATACTTCTGATATTTGAAAAATTCTACCAAAATTAGGAAAAATAAAAAATTTGTATAGAAAGACAGTGCAAAAATAATCAGAACCATTTGACGTTCCAGCTAAAAATGTAAAATCACGCACTACAGCCAAAGTTTCTGTCCTGCACCGTATAAACCATGAAGCAAATGTAAACATCCTAAAGGCAAACCTTGGCACATTATTTTTATAATACAATGGAATTGTACAAGGGTATAATTATCTTTGTTGAAAAGTTTCTGTAATCAAGATTCACAAAGTTGCCGTGAGCATGAACAAAGTTCAAGGAGCTCTCCCACTTCAACAATGCTTGTCTTTCTCACTTTCACTTTCCTTTTTGAAAAAGTTTTGGGTTCCCCTCTTTATTTTATTTTGTTTTTAAACTATATAAAAGCACTCAACAGAAATAAATGACTCTCTAAAACTTCCGGGTTGTCTCCCTGGCAGCGCTTTCTTTAAAGCCATTAAGCTAGGCATATAGTGCTCAAGTAGTGAATCCACCCGGATCGCAAGGTATATCAAAGCCAATTTTAATTAACAATGATTTGTAATTTAGTAGTGAGCACAAAGTAACATATATAATGTGACAACAAAGTCTAACTCTCTTCCTATGCATCGACATGTCATAAAAGAACAATTCATGCACACATAGTAAAGGCCAATGCATAGTATAAACAGTTTCTTGCAATTTTATCGTGTTGGAAACATAAAGAGGTGGAGATATAGTTCCTCTCTCATAATAATTGCAAGTAGGAGCAGAAAGCACATGCATATTATATTCATCAAAATCATCATGTGTAACGGTAAAAGGCAACCCATCAATATAATCCTTAATAAGTGCAAACTTCTCCGATATAGTGTAGTTGGTAGAATTCAAAAAGATAATAGGACTATCATGCGTGGGTGCAATAGCAACAATTTCATGTTTAACATAAGGAACTATAGCAAGTTCATCTCCATAAGCATAATTCATATTGGCATCTTGGCCACAGGCATAGCAAGCATCATCAAAAAGGGATATTTCAAAAGAATCAACGGGATCATAACAATTATCATAGCATTCATCCTTCGGTAAGCATGAAGGGGAATTAAACAATGTATGAGTTGAAGAGTTACTCTCATTGGAAGGCGGGCACAGGTGATCAATCCGCTCTTCCTCCTTTTGTTCTTCGCTCTCCTCCTCATCTTTTTCATCCAATGAGCTCACAGTTTCATCAACTTATTCTTCCATAGATTCCTGCAAAATATTAATCTCTTCTTGGACAGTGGAGACTTTCTCAATAAGTGCATTAATATCGGAATTGTATTCATAATTCTCATAGCAATATTTAAGGATAGCTAAATTTTTAGGTCTATAAACCAAATCATGAAAATCTTCAAACTCTTTAAACATAGATTCAATTTCATAAGCACCCATAAAAGCAACAAATTCTTCTATTTGTTCCACATCATAGTAATCATATATACCATTAGCATAAGAAGCTAAGGTTTTATTATCATTAAATTCGCATAAAAAGGGAAGGTGTGGAGCCTTCATCCTAGAGCAACAAGTATAATCATATCTCAAGCATAGTTGCCTAGCATACCAATTCAATATATGAATTTGATCCCATAATAGTTTCCCTTTTTGTGTCAAGCGGTAATCCTTAAAGTATTCACATTGATCCAACGTTACTCTAATTAAATAATTGAATGGGGTTTTCTCAGAATTATTAAAGTAGTACATAATATCTTTCACATAACCAGCATCGAGGGTTTTAGGAGGTTCCCCATCTCCATGAGCAGAAAGTACACCTAATTTTTTGGTATTTCGTGTTCCATATCCATAACTAAAGATAAAGAACAACTAAGAACAACAAATAAAAATTACTTAGTGATAAAGCAAACAAGCACAGACAAGAATATTCACCCCACGCTATTGCTCCCCGGCAACGGCGCCAGAAAAAGGTCTTGATAACCCACAAGTATAGGGGATCGCAAAAGTTTTCGATAAGTAAGAGTATCGAACCCAACGAGGAGCTAAAGGAAGAACAAATATTCCCTCAAGTTCTATCGACCACCGATACAACTCTACGCACGCTTGATGTTCGCTTTACCTAGAACAAGTATGAAACTAGAAGTACTTTGTAGGTGTTGTTGGATAGGTTCGCAAGATAATAAAGATTACGTAAATAAAAAGTAGGGGCTGTTTAGGTAAAGACACAACTAAGTTAGTTTTAGTAAAGAGCTTTTTGTTACGAGAAAGTTATTTGTCCCTAGGCAATCGATAACTAGACTGCTAATCATTATTGCAATTTTATTTGAGGGAGAGGCATAAGCTAACATACTTTCTCTACTTGGATCATATGCACTTATGTTTGGCCAGGGAAGTACAAGCCGGACCTGCCTCCGCGCTACGATGGCACCCCCAACCCCGTGGAGTTCCTGCAGCTCTACGAGCTGAGCATCGAGGCGGCCAACAACGACGAAAAGGTCTTGGCGAACTGGTTTCCCATGGCTCTCAAGGATGGCGCCTGCTCATGGCTCCTGAACCTACCCGCGGGATCGATCTCCTCCTGCGGTGAGATGCGCAACTGCTTCATCACCAACTTCCAGGGTACTCGCGACCGTCCTCTGGCCGCGGGTGACCTGCGCCGCATCAAGCAACAACCGGGAGAGACCCTGCAGAAGTACATCCAACGCTTCAATAGAGTCCGCCTCAAGATCCCCAAGGTGATGGACGGAGCCATCATCTCAGCATTTTCCGATGGCGTCCGTGACGTCAAGATGAAGGAGGAGCTCGCCATCCACGAGGAGTTGTGCATGACTCTAGAGCTGTTCAACATAGCAACCAAGTGTGCAAGAGCTGAGGAGGGGCGTCTCTCCCTCCTCGAGCTCCCTGCTGCCAACCCAGAGGAGAAGAAGGCCAAGGTCAAGGACATGAAGCGCAAGGGAGTGGCCATACTCGCGGCAGAGCCGGACATGAAGCGCGGCCGGGACCACCTCGAGTCGTCCAAGGGCAGCCGTCCGTTCTGCGCCTTCCACAACATGCACAATGATAACCCACAAGTATAGGGGATCGCAACAGTTTTTGATAAGTAAGAGTGTCGAACCCAACGAGGAGCTAAAGGCAGAACAAATATTCCCTCAAGTTCTATCGACCACCGATACAACTCTATGCACGCTTGATGTTCGCTTTACCTAGAACAAGTATGAAACTAGAAGTACTTTGTAGGTGTTGTTGGATAGGTTCGCAAGATAATAAATATTACGTAAATAAAAAGTAGGGGCTGTTTAGGTAAAGACACAACTAAGTTAGTTTTAGTAAAGAGCTATTTGTTATGAGAAAGTCATTTGTCCCTAGGCAATCGATAACTAGACCGGTAATCATTATTGCAATTTTATTTGAGGGAGAGGCATAAGCTAACATACTTTCTCTACTTGGATCATATGCACTTATGATTGGAACTCTAGCAAGCATCCGCAACTACTAAAGATCATTAAGGTAAAACCCAACCATAGCATTAAAGTATCAAGTCCTCTTTATCCCATACGCAAACAACCAACTTACTCGGGTCTGTGCTTCTGTCACTCACGCCACCCACCATAAGCAAATCATGAACATATTGCAAACCCTACAGCGGGAATCCCTCACGCTTGCGTGACACGGAGAGCACCATAGGACAACACCAATAATAAAACATGCAACTCAAACCAATCACGATCATCAAATAACCCATAGGACAAAACGGATCTACTCAAACATCATAGGATAGCCATACATCATTGGGAAATAATATATAGTGTTGAGCACCTTGTCTAAGTAGAGATTACAACAGGTAAGAGAGCGGTTACACCGCTGCATAGAGGGGGGAAGAGTTGGTGATGATGGCGGTGAAGTTGTTGGTGAAGATTGCGGTGATGATGATGGCCACGACAGCGTTCCGGCGCCACCGAAAGAGAAGGGGAGAGGGGGCCCTTCGTCTTATTCTTCCTTGACCTCCTTGCTAGATGGGAGAAGGGTTTCCCCTCTGGTCCTTGGCCTCCATGGCGTGGGAGGGGCGAGAGCCCCTCCGAGATTGGATCTGTCTCTCTGTCTCTCTCTATTTCCGCGTTCTCAGATTCTTCCCTTTCACCGTTTCTTATATTCCCGGAGATCCGTAACTCCGATTGGGCTGAAATTTTAACACGACCTCTATCCGGATATTAGCTTTCTTGCGGCAAAATAAGGGCACCAACCGCCGTACGAGGTGGCCACGAGGGTCAGGGGCGCGCCCCCTGTCTCGTGGCCCCCTCGGGCACCGTCTCGCGTGGATTTTTCTTCCCAAAAATCATATATATTCCAGAAAATATCTCCGTCGGTTTTTATCCCGTTTGGACTCCGTTTGTTATGGATATTCTGGGAAACAAAAAACGTGCAACAAACATGAACTGGCACTGGGCACTGGATCAATATGTTAGTCCCAAAAATAGTATAAAAAGTTGCCAAAAGTATATGAAAGTTGTAGAATATTGGCATGGAACAATCAAAAATTATAGATACGACGGAGACGTATCACACAACCAGAACACCAACGATTGTCAAGATCTCAGGGCCATCCGAGATGGACGCTTCGGTCGACGCCCCGAGCGCAACGACCGGGGCTACGACCGAGGAGGAGGACGAGGTGGAGGACACTGGGACGACCGCGGCCCCCGCCAGGAGTGGCGCGACCAGCCTTGTGAGGATCACTGGCAAGAGCAGCCTCGTGAGGGCGCCTGGCGCGGCCAGCCTTGCGAGGACCATCCTCAGGGCAATCCTGGCCTCCCTCCGCTACCGCCACCATCAACAAGGAATGACGACCTCCATCAGGACGAGGGGGCTGTGGGCTTTCAGGATCCGCGCGACATTGCTTGCATCTTGGGTGGTGCTCAGGCCCCGGCTTCCCAGCGCATCTTCAAGCAGTTCTCTCGCGAGGTGAATGCAACCCTCCCCAGGCTTGAGGCCACGCGCCCGCTTAGGTGGTCCAAGTACGCCATCACCTTCAGCTCGACGGACCAACTCAAGTGCGCGGCGACCCCCAGCGTCCTCCCGATGCTCTGCTCACCCGTAATCAGCAATGTCCAAGTCACCAAGACCCTCATCGAAGGAGGCGTGGGGCTCAGTGTCTTGTCCTCGAGACGTTAGACAGCCTCCAAGTGCCATACGACCAGCTTCAGCCCACCAGCCTTTCTCAGGAGTGACCGACGGCTTCACCACCCCGATAGGGCAAGTTCGTCTCCTTGTCACCTTCGGTCAGCGCGACAACTACCACACCGAGCTCGTCGACTTCGACGTCGCCCACATCCGTCTGCCGTACAATGCCATCCTCGGGTACCCAGCATTAGCCAAGTTCATGGCAGTGATCCACCACGGCTACAACGTCCTCAAGATGCCAGGAAGCGGCGGAATCATCATAGTCCCTGGCGAAGAAAGAGATGCAGTGTGCTCCCTCGAGCGCACCTTCCAAGTCGCAGCAATCGAAGACCCTAACAGCGAGGGCAGCAGTACCCTCCTGAGGCCACCCCCAATAAGAAGAAGCAGCTACTCCGCACAGGGCCTCAGGGGGGCGGCGCCTCTAGCGGCGCCACATCAGGATCGGTGCCCGTGCCTGGGGAGCCTCCCTCCCTTGCAATGGAAGGCGTGCCCGGCGCCCTCCTCGGGTAGGGCTCAGGGCTCTCTTCTGGAGGGCCTCAGACTTGACCAACATCATGAGGGAGGCGCTCGGGCACCATGTGGAGGCGTGCTTCGCGGCACGTTTCCCTCAGGAGGGCACCGGGCGAGGAGCGCCCGACGCTCAGGAGTTCATCGTCTAGGCCACCCAGGAGCTTCAGGAAGCAAGGGAAATATGCGGTGACCGCGCCTACCTGGTGCAGCTCCCCATCCAGGCGAGGGTGGCGATCTGAGCGTCTGCATCAACATCCCGGGGCTCACCAGGGCCACATCTCAGGAGCGCTTCTGGCCTTTGCGCGCTGGCCGGTGCGAAGGTCCACCTCACAGCTATGTTCGCATGCCATTTGGCTAGCCGAGCATGGCAGCCGCCTTCCAGCGCAACCTAAGGAGTATCGTGGCAACCCAGGAGGCCAGGCATCTGATACGTCTCCAACGTATCTATGATTTTTGATTGCTCCATGCTATACTATCTACTGTTTTGGACATTATTGGGCTTTATTATAAACTTTTATATTATTTTTGGGACTGACCTATTAACCGGAGGCCCAGCCCAGAATTGCTGTTTTTTGCCTGTTTAAGGGTTTCAAAGAAAAGGAATATCAAACAAAGTCCAAATGGAATGAAACCTTCGGGAACGTGATTTTCTCACCGAATACAACTCAGGATACTTAGACCCTACGTCAAGCCAATTAACAGGAGGCCACGAGGTAGGGGGCGCGCCTGCCCCCCCTAGGCGCGCCCTCCACCCTCGTGGGCCCCCTGTTGCTCCACCGATGTACTCCTTCCTCCTATATATATCCACGTACCCCCAAACGATCAGAACAGGATCCAAAACCCTAATTCCACCGCCGTAACTTTCTGTATCCACGAGATCCCATCTTGGAGCCTGTTCCGAAGCTCCACCGGAGGGGGCATCGATCACGGAGGGCTTCTACATCAACACCATAGCCCCTCTGATGAAGTGTGAGTAGTTTACTTCAAACCTACGGGTCCATAGTTAGTAGCCAGATGGCTTCTTCTCTCTTTTTGGATCTCAATACAATGTTCTCCCCCTCTCTTGTGGAGATCTATTCGATGTAATCTTCTTTTTGCGGTGTGTTTGTTGAGACTGATGAATTGTGGGTTTATGTCTATGAATAATATTTGAATCTTCTCTGAATTCTTTTATGTATGATTGGTTATCTTTGCAAGTCTCTTCGAATTATCAGTTTGGTTTGGCCTACTAGATTGATCTTTCTTGCAACGGGAGAAGTGCTTAGCTTTGGGTTCAATCTTGCGGCGTCCTTTCCCAGTGACAGTAAGGGCAGCAAGGCACGTATTGTATTGTTGCCATCGAGGATAACAAGATGGGGTTTTGTTCATATTGCATGAGTCTATCCCTCTACATCATGTCATCTTGCTTAAGGCGTTACTCTGTTTTTAACTTAATACTCTAGATGCATGCTGGATAGCGGTTGATGAGTGGAGTAATAGTAGTAGATGCAGGCAGGAGTCGGTCTACTTGTCTCGGACGTGATGCCTATATACATGATCATACCTAGATATTCTCATAACTATGCTCAATTCTGTCAATTGCTCAACAGCAATTTGTTCACCCAGCATAGAATACTTATGCTCTCGAGAGAAGCCACTAGTGAAACCTATGGCCCCCGGGTCTATCTTTATCATATTAATCTCCTACTACTTAGTTATTTACTTTGCTATTTAATTTGCCTTTATTTTACTTTGCATCTTTATCATAAAAATACCAAAAATATTATCTTATCATATCTATCAGATCTCACTCTTGTAAGTGGCCCTATAGGGATTGACAACCCCTATTTGCGTTGGTTGCGAGGATTTATTTGTTTTGTGCAGGTACGAGGGACTCGTGCGTGGCCTCCTACTGGATTGATACCTTGGTTCTGAAAAACTGAGGGAAATACTTATGCTACTTTGCTGCATCATCCCTTCCTCTTCGGGGAAAACCAACGCAGTGCTAAAAGAGGTAGCAAGAAGGATTTCTGGCGCCGTTGCCGGGGAGGTCTACGCAAAAGTCAACATACCAAGTACCCATCACATACCCTTATCTCCCACATTACATTATTTGCCATTTTCCTCTCGTTTTCCTCTCCCCCCAATTCACCCTTGCCATTTTATTCGCCCTCTCTCTCTATCCTCCCTCTCTTTCTCTATTTGCCCCTTTTTGTCCGCTTGCTTTTTGTTTGCTTGTGTGTTAGTTTGCTTGTTTGTCGCGATGGCTCAAGATAATACTAAATTGTGTGACTTCACCAATACCAACAACAATGATTTTATTAGCACTCCGATTGCTCCTCTTACCGATGCTGAATCTTGTGAAATTAATACTGCTTTGCTGAATCTTGTCATGAAAGATCCATTCTCTGGCCTTCCTAGTGAAGATGCCGCTACCCATCTAAATAGCTTCGTTGATTTGTGTGACATGCAAAAGAAGAAAGATGTGGATAATGATATTGTTAAATTGAAGCTATTCCCTTTTTCTCTTAGAGATCATGCTAAAGCTTGGTTTTCGTCTTTGCCTAAAAATAGTATTGATTCATGGAATAAGTGCAAAGATGCTTTTATCTCTAAGTATTTTCCTCCCGCTAAGATCATCTCTCTTAGAAACGATATTATGAATTTTAAGCAACTTGATCATGAACATGTTGCACAAGCTTGGGAGAGAATGAAATTAATGATACATAATTGCCCTACTCATGGTTTAAATTTGTGGATGATTATACAAAATTTTTATGCCTGATTGAATTTTCCTTCTAGAAATCTTTTGGATTCGGCCGTGGGAGGCACTTTTATGGAAATCACTTTAGGATAAGCAACTAAACTCCTAGATAATATTATGGTTAATTATTCTCAATGGCATACTGAAAGATCTACTAATAAAAAGGTGCATGCGATAGAAGAAGTTAATCTTTTGAGTGGAAAGATGGATGAACTTATGAAATTATTTGCTAATAAGAGTGTTTCTTCTGATCCTAATGATATGCCCTTGTCTACTTTGATTGAGAATAATAATGAATCTATGGATGTGAATTTTGTTGGTAGGAACAATTTTGGTAACAACGCGTATAGTGGAAATTTCATTCCTAGGCCTTATCCTAGTAATCCCTCTAATAATTATGGTAATTCCTACAACAATTCCTATGGAAATTATAATAAGATGCCCTCTGATTTTGATTCTAATATTAAAGAATTTATTACTTCGCAAAAGAATTTTAATGCTATGATTGAAGAAAAATTGCTTAAGATTGATGATTTGGCTAGGAACGTTGATAGAATTGCTCTTGATGTTGATTCTTTAAAACATAGATCTATTCCACCTAAGCATGATATCAATGAGTCTCTCAAAGCCATGAGAATTTCCATTGACGAGTGCAAAGAAAGAACCGATAGGATGCGTGCTAAGAAAGATGCCTTTATAAAAGCGTGTTCTTCTAGTTCCTATGAAAATAATGATGAAGATCTAAAAGTTATTGATGTGTCCCCTATTAAATCTTTGTTTTGCAATATGAATCTTGATAATGATGGGACTGAATATGATCCACCTTTACCTAGAAGGCGTTCCAAGAATTCTGAATCTTTTGATCTTGATGCTAAATTTGATAAAAGTGGGATTGAAGAAATTAAAACCCTAGATGTTGCTAAACCCACTATTATGGATTTCAAGGAATTTAACTATGAAAATTGCTGTTTAATTAATTGTATTTCCTTGTTGCAATCCGTGCTAAATTCTCCTCATGCTTATAGTCAAAATAAAGCGTTTACTAAACATATCATTGATGCCTTGATGCAATCTTATCAAGAAAAACTTGAATTGGAAGTTTCTATCCCTAGAAAACTTTATGATGAGTGGGAACCAACTATTAAAATTAAAATTAAAGATCATGAATGCTATGCTTTATGTGATTTTGGTGCTAGTGTTTCAACGATTCCAAAGACTTTGTGTGATTTGTTAGGTTTCCGTGATTTTGATGATTGCTCTCTAAACTTGCACCTTGCGGATTCCACTATTAAGAAACCTATGGGAAGAATTAATGATGTTCTTATTTTGAAAATAGGAATTATGTACCCATAGATTTTATTGTTCTTGACATAGATTGCAATCCTTCATGTCCTATTATTCTTGGTAGACCTTTCCTTAGAACGATTGGTGCAATTATTGATATGAAGGAAGGAAATATTAGATTCCAATTTCCGTTAAGGAAAGGCATGGAACACTTTCCTAGAAAGAAAATTAAATTACCTTATGAATCTATTATGAGAGCCACTTATGGATTGCCTACCAAAGATGGCAATACCTAGATCTATTCTTTCTTGTTATGCCTAGCTAGGGGCGTTAAACGATAGCGCTTGTTGGGAGGAAACCCAATTTTATTTTTATTCCTTGCTTTTTGCTCCTGCTTATTAATAAATAAATTATTTAGCCTCTGTTTTTGTTGTTTTTTGTGTTTAATTAGTGTTTGTGCCAAGTAGAACCGTTGGGAACACTTGGGGAAAGTCTTGTTGAACTTGCTGTAAAAAACAGAAACTTTAGCGCTCACGAGAACTGCTGTCATTTTTATTTGGAAAGTGATATTTAGTTAATTATTTTTTTCAGATGATTAATAGATAAATTAATCACGTCCAGCAATTTATTTTAGAATTTTTGGGGTTCCAGATCTTGCGCTAGCTACAGATTACTACAGACTGTTCTGTTTTTGACAGATTCTGTTTTTCGTGTGTTGTTTGCTTATTTTGATGAATCTATGGCTAGTAAAATAGTTTATGAACCATAGAGAAGTTTTAATACAGAAGTTATAACACCCATATAAATAAATAATGAGTTCATTACAGTACCTTGAAGTGGTCTTTTGTTTTCTTTCGCTAACGGAGCTCACGAGATTTTCTATTTTAAGTTTTGTGTTGTGAAGTTTTCAAGTTTTGGGTAAGGATTTGATGGATTATGGAACAAGGAGTGGCAAGAGCCTAAGATTGGGGATTCCCATGGCACCCCCAAGATAATCTAAGGACACCTAAAAGCCAAAGCTTGGGGATGCCCCGGAAGGCATCCCCTCTTTCGTCTACTTCTATCGGTAACTTTACTTGGAGCTATATTTTTATTCGCCACATGATATGTGTTTTGCTTGGAGCATCTTTTATGATTTGAGTCTTTGCTTATTAGTTTACCACAATCATCCTTTCTGTACACATATTTTGAGAGAGCCTTACATGATTTGGAATTTGTTAGAATACTCTATGTGCTTCGCTTATGTCTTTTGAGTTATATAATTTTTCTCTAGTGCTTCACTTATATCTTTTAGAGCACGGTGGTGGATTTGTTTTATAGAAACTATTGATCTCTCATGCTTCACTTAGATTATTTTGAGAGTCTTAATAGCATGGTAATTTGCTTAAAATCCTAATATGCTTGGTATGCAAGATTAATAATAAAACTTTCTTATGAGTGTGTTGAATACTAAGAGAAGTTTGATGCTTGATGATTGTTTTGAGACATGGAGGTAATAATATCAAAGTCGTGCTAGTTGAGTAGTCGTGAAATTGAGAAATACTTGTGTTGAGGTTTGCAAGTCCCGTAGCATGCACGTATGGTAAACTTTATGCAACGAATTTGAAACATGAGGTGTTATTTGATTGTCTTCCTTATGAGTGGCGGTCGGGGACGGGCGATGGTCTTTTCCTACCAATCTATCCCCCTAGGAGCATGCATGTGGTACCGAGGTTTTTGATGACTTGTAGATTTTTGCAATAAGTATGTGAGTTGTTTATGACTAATGTTGAGTCCATGGATTATACGCACTCTCACCCTTCCATCCTTGCTAGCCTCTTCAGTACCGTGCATTGCCCTTTCTCACATTGAGAGTTGGCGCAAACTTCACCGATGGATCCAAACCCCGTGATATGATACGCTCTTTCACACATAAACCTCCTTATATCTTCCTCAAAACAACCACCATACCTACCTATTATGGCATTTCCATAGCCATTCCGAGATATATTGCCATGCAACTTTCCATCATTCCGTTCATCATGACACATTCATCATTGTCATATTGCTTAGCATGATCATGTAGTTGACATAGAATTTGTGGCAAAGCCACCGTTCATAGTTCTTTCATACATGTCACTCTTGGTTCATTGCATATCCCGGTGCACCGCCAGAGGCATTCATATAGAGTCATCTTTGTTCTAGTATTGAGTTGTAATCATTGAGTTGTAAATAAATAGAAGTGTGATGATCATCATTTTCTAGAGCATTGTCCCAAGTGAGGAATAAAAAAAGAGAAAGCCCATAAAAAAAGAGAAAAGGCCCAAAAAAAGAAAAAAATGAAAGAAAAAGAGAGAAGGGACAATGTTACTATCCTTTGCCACACTTGTGCTTCAAAGTAGCACCATAATCCTCATGTTAGAGAGTCTCTTGTTTTGTCACTTTCATATACTAGTGGGAAATTTTCATTATAGAACTTGGCTTGTGTATTCCAACAATGGGCCTCCTCAAGTGCCCTAGGTCTTTGTGAGCAAGCAAGTTGGATGCACACCCACTTAGTTTCTTTTGTTGAGCTTTCATACATTTATAGCTCTAGTGCATCCGTTGCATGGCAATCCCTACTCCTTGCATTAACATCAATCGGTGGGCATCTCCATAGCCCATTGATTAGCCTCGTTGATGTGAGACTTTCTCCTCTTTTGTCTTCTCCACATAACCCCCCTCATTATATTCTATTCCACCCATAGTGCTATGTCCATGGCTCGCGCTCATATATTGCCTGAAAGTTTATAGGTTTGAGATTACTAAAGTATGAAACAATTGCTTGGCTTACATCGGGGTTGTGCATGATGATAGCATTCTTGTGTGACGAAAATGAAACATGACTAAACCATATGATTTTGTAGGGATGAACTTTCTTTGGCCATGTTATTTTGAGAAGACATAATTGCTTAGTTAGTATGCTTGAAGTATTATCATTTTTATGTCAATATGAACTTTTGTCTTGAATCTTTCGGATCTGAATATTCATAACACAATTAAGAAGAATTACATTAAAATTATGCCAAGTAGCACTCCGCATCAAAAATTCTGTTTTTATCATTTACCCACTCGAGGACGAGCAGGAATTAAGCTTGGGGATTCTTGATACGTCTCCAACGTATCTATAATTTTTGATTGCTCCATGCTATATTATCTACTGTTTTGGACATTATTGGGCTTTATTATCCACTTTTATATTATTTTTGGGACTAACCTATTAACCGGAGGCCCAGCCCAGAATTGCTTTTTTTTGCCTGTTTTAGGGTTTCGAAGAAAAGGAATATAAAACGGAGTCCAAACGGAATGAAACCTCCGGGAACGTGATTTTCTCACCGAATACAACTCAGGAGACTTGGACCCTACGTCAAGCCAATTAACAGGAGGCCACGAGGTAGGGGGGTGCGTCTGCCCCCCCAGGCGCGCCCTCCACCCTCGTGGGCCCCCTGTTGCTCCACCGACGTACTCCTTCCTCTCTCTCTCTCTCTCTCTATATATATATATATATAGACCTGCTAAAGTACTCCAGAGCATATTATAACATAGCATGCGCTCCGGCCTCGCAACCCAACCAGCCATCGACACGCTAATTAGCCCGAACCATGTACTCCCCTGTTCTGTGAGCGGTTGGACCGGATGGAAAAACCATCGTAATCAGTTAATGGAAAGTAGTAAGTGAAAAATATGCGGGCAGAGTTGAGTTGCGTGGTTGTAGACTTGTACTAGTAATGAAGAATAGATTTGTTACTATATTCACTAGTGTTTTCACCTTCATTTGCTAAAGCGTGGGCAGGAAATCCATCGTAACGAGTTAATGGATGTAGTAATGGATCCTGTTCATTGCGCCTCTCCGCATAAATCTAGCTATGCACGATTAGGAAAATTCACATGCAGTAATGAGTTAATGGAACATAGTAACAGAGTACAGGGAACATAGTAATGTAGTGATGTCTGTTACCATCATTGCTCTCTTTTACGCAGTCACATGTCGATCCTTTTTTCTTTACTCTTTACTAAGATGCACTATACATGGTAATGCTACTTTCAATATATGATAACCAGTTACTAGAATATCTACTCAAGTGTACTCAATTGTAGTACTGCAACTACACATCAGCCTAGTTTTACTGGGTTTTCCATGTGTCAGGATCGATGCATCTCTAAGTTTTTTGTTGTGAATTCTTTTCATTACCATCCACTCCATATTTTTTACTGCTGCCAATTAGGGAGCATGTAGTAATCCATTACTATATGATAGCCAGGTTTTACTATGTTGATGGATCAAACCATTGATGACTCATTGCATGGTAAAGAATCTTCGTCCATTACCACCAATACTATCTCTTTTACTGCCACTCATTAGTGACCTTAATGTCGGGAAGTCGCAACCACACATCGTAACAAAATTAAATGCGTTACTTTTTCTTGCACATGCTGTTACCGTCAACAAATTAGTGGTGGAGAAAAGGCCTTCTCCGTGCGATCCGCGCGCTTAATTAGGACCGGCCGGAGCGTACGCTAAGCATTCTGCGCGCTCGCTCAAAATAGCGCCAACGTACCCCCAAACGATCGGAACAGGAGCCAAAACCCTAATTCCACCGCCGTAACTTTCTGTATCCACGAGATCCCATCTTGGGGCCTGTTCTGAAGCTCCGCCAGAGGGACATCAATCACGGAGGGCTTCTACATCAACAACATAGCCCCTCGATGAAGTGTGAGTAGTTTACTTCAGACCTACGGGTCCATAGTTAGTAGCTAGATGGCTTCTTCTCTCTTTTTGGATCTCAATACAATGTTCTCCCCCTCTCTTGTGGAGATCTATTCGATGTAATCTTCTTTTTGCGGTGTGTTTGTTGAGACTGATGAATTGTGGGTTTATGTCTATGAATAATATTTGAATCTTCTCTGAATTCTTTTATGTATGATTGGTTATCTTCGCAAGTCTCTTCGAATTATCAGTTTGGTTTGGCCTACTAGATTGATCTTTCTTGCAATGGGAGAAGTGCTTAGCTTTGGGTTCAATCTTGCGGTGTCCTTTCCCGGTGACAGTAAGGGCAGCAAGGCACATATTGTATTGTTGCCATCGAGGATAACAAGATGGGATTTTCTTCATATTGCATGAGTCTATCCCTCTACATCATGTCATCTTGCTTAAGGCGTTACTCTGTTTTTAACTTAATACTCTAGATGCATGCTGGATAGCGGTCGATGAGTGGAGTAATAGTAGTAGATGCAGGCAGGAGTCGGTCTACTTGTCTCGGACGTGATGCCTATATACATGATCATACCTAGATATTCTCATAACTATGCTCAATTCTGTCAATTGCTCAACAGTAATTTGTTCACCCACCGTAGAATACTTATGCTCTCGAGAGAAGCCACTAGTGAAACCTATGGCCCCAGGTCTATCTTTATCATATTAATCTCCTACTACTTAGTTATTTACTTTGCCTTTATTTTACTTTGCATCTTTATCATAAAAATACCAAAAATATTATCTTATCATATCTATCAGATCTCACTCTCGTAAGTGGCCCTATAGGGATTGACAACCCCTATTTGCGTTGGTTGCGAGGATTTATTTGTTTTCTGCAGGTACGAGGGACTCACGTGTAGCCTCCTACTGGATTGATACCTTGGTTCTCAAAAACTGAGGGAAATACTTACGCTACTTTGCTGCATCATCCCTTCCTCTTCGGGGAAAACCAATGCAGTGCTAAAAGAGGTAGCAGCATCACGCGGTCCTGGCGGAGATGGAGACGGTCCTCAGGGAGCCACCTGGGCCCCTAGAGCCTCCCCAGGCTCGGGGTCTCGGCGGCTTGTGAGGAGCGACTTCTTCAGCGCCCGCCTTCAGCTACCCCAACGCTCCTTCGACAACACCAGGTGACATTTTCCAAGTTCATTCAGCTGGGAGCGCCCACCGGGCTGCATTATTCTCATGTCACGTGGGCCTGTCCCCGTGGCATGTATCCTTTTTACGTCTTTAGATTGCCTTACTGGGGCGCCCCTTGGGCTGCATCATCCCTAGGCCGCTCGGGTCCGTCCCAGCGACATGTATCGTTCTCGCATCTATCTAAGCTATCCGGTTCCCATGCATGAGTTATTTGTAGTCATCACCTGCTTGATTGCCATCCACCGCGGGAGCCGCGCGCCGATCGTTTTTCTTTAGGATCCTTCGCATGAGAAGACTAGGCACGACGCCTGTGCTCGGGTCCATCCCTGCAATGTCGATAAACCCAACGACTGAGTTCTGTCTGGCGGGCCGGCCCCATTCACGTCACCTCCTGGGGTCGTTGGTGCTTGGCCTCCTCATGCGATAGCCTCAGGAGATCTGCTCGGCGCAGGTTGCCTAACCATCTCGCAGGACCACCACAACCATCAAGAGTCAAGACCAGGCGCAACCCGCCTTGAGGTAGGGCCTTGTGAGTCCCATGCTGGTTCATGAGTGCCCAGACACACCTCGTCTAGCCCTGCCGTGCAATCCACATGTCAGGGCGGGGTTGTACACGCCCCGGGGGCTCCACTCAGAGGGAGCCCTCACCCACGCACCAGTGGAAGCACCATGCTCCGTGCTGGCAGTTGACACTACCAAGGAGAGGCTATGCCCGTGCAAGTGCGGAAGCGCTATGCTCCATGCTGGTGATAAACAACTGAGGGCGGCCTCACGGCCGTATCAACCTCAGGGATCCTCCGAGCTCAGTGTCTGTCCGCATCACAACACCTCCCCTCGGGAGAGTCGCGCGAGGGGGCTGGGCACGGGGGCTGCGCTCGGGTCATGCCCGAGCATACACCACCCTGCCAGGTCTCTCGGTCCTGGTCGTCGGGCGCCCTCCCAAGTGGAGCCAAGGTATGAAGGTTGTTTGGACATCAAGGGGGACTCCTAAGCATCGCGACTCAGGAGCCTAACTGGCCACATAGCCCCTCACCCCTTGGTCCATCCTGGTGATCTGGACGGCCCAACGGCGGCTGAGGTATGCGCGGGGTCAGGCCCTGCCGACGTAGAACACTAGGCCTACTCTCTCATCTCCTTTCTATAAGCTGTTTGCGCGTCAAGGGGGACTCCCGAGCATCGCGACTTAGGAGCCTAACTGGCCACGTAGCCCCTCACTCCTTGGTCCGTCCTGGTGATCCGGACGGCCCAATGGCGGCTGAGGTATGCGCGGGGTCGGGCCCTGGCGACGCAGAACACCAAAGCAAACGAAAAGGAAATCGCGGAATTTCAAACCAATATTACAAGACATACTATTTATCGAGTACCAAGCACAACACTACAAAAAAATACACTTCCATGATGATACGTGTTTGTCACAGTAGGTCACGTTTGCTGTCATACCTATGCTGTCGTAGAAGTGTTCCATGACATTACCAAAATTATCATCACGGAAGTGTCCACTTCCATGACGATAAATCGCGCGTCATAGAAGTGCTTTCGTCAAGGGTGACCGACATGTGGCATCCACCGTAACGGAACGCCGTTAAGCTATCGGGTCCGGTTTTGGATCCGATAACCTGTTAACAGCCCCGACCAATGGGAATTTTCCACGTGTAAAATCGTCATTGGCTGGAGGAAACACGTGTCGACTCACCGTTGGGATAGATGTCATCCACTCATTGGACCCAAAGCGCCTATGATACGTCAGCACGTGGCAGGACCCAACAGAGGCCCATTCCTATGAAAAGGCCGGCCCGTTTGACTTGGTCAAAAGGTGGCAGGCCGGCCCACGGCAAGCCTGTTAATGTCCTGTTCGCATATAGCCCATTTACATCCCGCTAACCCAGGGCCCGTTTACGCCTATCCGAATTAGGCCCAGTAGCGTCATCTGGGCCGTCCAATATAATCCCAGCCTGTTTTAACTTCCGGCCCATGTATTTCCCATGAAGTCTTTCGGCCCATATGAGGCCCTTATTACTCTCGGCTCATTAACAACCTGCGGTAAAACTGGCCCGTAATGAACAGGGTATCACTTTATGCCCATTAACGGCGGGTGGTGAAACTGGCCCGTAATGAACAGTGTATCACTTTATGCCCATTAACGGCCTATTATTCCGTTGGGCCGTTTCCAGCCCATGTTATCTTTCGCCCTTCTCGGGGCCCATTTATTCTTGGGCTCATTTCTACATTCATTTACTTACGACCCATTACTATCATTTTCTGCTTGTGGGCCAAATTCAGCCCGTGGTTACAGTCAGCCCGTTTGTGGCCCGTTAATACGTTGGGCCGTTTTCATAGCATCATCAAAATACGGCCGATTAACGATGGCCCTTTATGGTCGGCCCATAAACTATTTCAACTCTAGCCCATTTACGGCCATAATGTGGTCTGTTATTGGCCCATGTTTGGCCAACCGATCATACGACCCGTAGAAGGCCCATTGATGATACGACCCATAGAAGGCCCATTGTGTCTACGGCCCATATAAGGCCCATTGCTGTTTTCTTCAGCCGATGGTTACACGTTAAGAACAAAATTTGTATCACACCAAAACAAATTACAACTATAAAATGAAAGGAAGGTTGACATAAAAGTTAACAGTCTAGCAGATAAATGCACCACCAGAAGTTCAGAAGCTTAGTTCATTTGACCCGACTCTTACGTTTTCATGTTGTATTGTCTGATGGAGCACCATAACCTTCGCCTTCATTTCTCTTAGGCTCCTGAACAACATAGCAAATGTCTGATAGTCTGGTTTCAAAACCATGCATATCTTGACAACATCGAACAATGTCTATCCTTGTTTCACAAAGGGTCTCTGTTAGGGAATGGACTTGTGTCTGGAGCGCAGATACAACATTGTTTTGAGCTTGCATATCTTGATCATGAGGTAGTTTGGACGAGATTGCCTTAACAACCAAGCCAGTATTACGTAGGAACGTGCTTTTGGCACTATTAGTGGACAGGTACTGACCCACTACAACAAGAGCTAACATTGCGGTTATAGTTGCCTCGCCACCTTCAGAAGGTGGCGGTTCCACCATTTTTTCCATAGCTTGCTAAAAAGTTGTGGTTTTACATTAGTAGTACCAGAACAGAAGATATTAAGGAGGCAGAAAAACCAAACAAAATAGCTTTGGTCTATATACAGAACTTATTCTGGTGAACCCATGTAAAATAATAGTTGTATTTTATTGCAAAGTACATAATAAAACCAGGTTCCAAACATATGACCATGTACCATCGCTAATGTATTGTCTATTTCTTCACATTGTATCAAGGGCTAAGGATAAAGAGACGAAGTTTATAATACGGTAAGCATAGTATGACATCATTCATATCACAAAACAACTAAGAACAGACAAACATGCAATTGTAACGTTGTGTGGGCAAGTCCAGCATGGAACTAGATTACAGGTCAAGATCAAAGGAACATCACTCCTCTCTTTTAAACCTTGTAAGGTGCAATGATACGCTAAGACAATTGTTATAAAATTGAAAAGAGTAATAGACAATGGCTGCAAACCATGCACTTCAAGGCACAAGTCAGAGTAAGTAGTAGTTAAAAGGCATGAGGATTAAGGACTTACAACAGCGGCTTTGACTGGTGCAGTCATGCCCTTCTTCTTGCTGGTGTGACAGTCCTTGAAGATTTCCACAATATTTGGTTCAGGTACTTTTTGGTCCTTGCGGGCTTTCCTCTGCATTTGGAACAAGTCAATATAGATCTAATAATATGGTACATCGAAAAGAGTGAAACATCAGCTAATTACAAGAGCCTTGCAGTGTGCAATATAGCTACGAGATCCTGTCGTCTGTTGGAGTTTCACTTTCGTACGGTTGGCCTTGTTCTTTGAACAGTTCACCTACAAGAAGATAGATTTGTGTGGCACATGCGTAAATAGGACTTCAACATGTGATCTGATCACATATATATAATGTACCTAATACTTCGGATCGGACCAGTGTTTAACGAGGCCTCTCCAATCTTCATCAGATATATTTTCCACTGGAGATGTTTGGGCAAGTTCACTGTTAGCCTTGCCTTCAAAGTGAGTTTTCCTCAAGTTATACCGATACTGTCACAGAGCAGACCTGAAAACATGGGTGCAAGCTTGTCTGGTTGCATCATCTTGGCTATCCAACTTGAACCTCATCTATTGAAAATTATGGGAGTCTCATTATCAACAACCTAGAAAGTATTGGACAGAGCAAGACGATATTAATAGTTTCCATACATAACCATACTTACAGATAAATGGTCGAGGAAGGTGTTGAACTGAGTTTCGTCTTTGTCATTCCTGTAATGAATCCATGTTGGGAGGATACGTACATGACACCTAACAGCAACCGCTGCCTCTGATACTAACTTGGCTGACTCTGTAGCATCACGTGGCCTTTTTAAACCTGCCTCAAAACGGATCTCCATTCTTCCTCCTCTAGATTTAGTTAACCTATCGAGCATTATCCCTGATGTTTGTTTCCTCTTGCGCCTAGGTGCTAGTCCAACAACAAACATAGGAAGTGTTAGTGTACATCAAACTGTGAGACTACATATAAAGAATCATGCAACTATAACTTGACTCTAGCAACTACCTTCTTGCTATTGAAGCTCACAAAGTTCATCTGATCTTGCCAACTCATCTTGTGTCAAGAGTGCTTCGGAAGTAGTGTCAGGTGGCAATGGAGCTTGGGAACGTGCTGCTAGCTGAGTTCACCAACGAGTAAATTGTGCAGCTGGTGGTACTGTGGAAGGTGTTGCAACAACTAGGGTTGTCTCTGCTTGTTTGGTGGAAGCTATTTGTTTCTGTTTGGCTTGCTCTGCAGCTCGTGTAGCACGGGATACCCTGTCGGTACAATTTTCCACTGGACTTTGACCTTCTATTGCACCATCAGTACCAGCAGAATCTGCAGGATTGTTCCACTTCCCTTTCCCTGTCGTTCTATCTTGCTTCCTATTTCTCTGTGCCATGTTAAGTGAAGCCGACAAGAAAAACGAATAACAATTTAGTTCTTCAGAACAAATGTACTTTGATGTGTAAGTGCATCTAGTGCCACCCCTAGTTGGTTTTGGAGTATTGACGAGAAACCTGGTTGAGGGACTAATGTGTTTGTGAGAATTGCAGGATAACACAGGTTGAAGTCCCTCATTTATTCGGTTTTCCTACAGGAGATGACCCCTAAAAATGTATGAAGACATTGAAGTCAAAGGTGGTATGTGAAGACATTCACAGTGAAGACTATGACAAGAGAAGACATCGCGTGAAGACTATGGAGCGCGAAGACTTAGTTGTTTCGTCATTCTTTTTCTTCTTTGTTGAGTCATAGGAACCACCGTACTGTTAAGTAGGGTCCAAGTGAACCAGTCAGAATGACTGAAGTGATGCTTAACCAAAATCCTATGTCTTCGAGCGAAGACAATGAGAGCAAATCTTATCCAGAGATGGATAAGTCAGCTTTGCTTGTAGCTCAAGTAAAGTTGCCGTGTGTGTTTGAAATCTGACCGTTGGAACACGTGTAAGTTCCTTAGTGACCTAGGGTCATTTCGGACAAATCAAGTCGGGTTGCCTAGTGTCTATAAATAGCCCACCACCTACACCATAAATTGGTTGGTTGCTCAAAGTTAGTGCACGGCTTTTGTCGTTTGAGAGCAACCCACCTTGAAGCCTTTGAGAGAGAAATCCTTGTGAGGACAAAGCCCTAAACACCCAGAGCCAAAGAGTGTTAGGCATCACTTAAGTCTTCTTGTCTATGTGATCTGAAGACTTATTACACTTGAGGACTGTGAATCCTCCAGCCGGTTAGGCGTCGCGTTCTGAGCATCGAAGAGTCATTGTGGATCGCCGGTGAACGAAGTCTGTGAAGGTTTGGAAGTATACCTTGAAGACTTACCAGAGTAATTGGGCGAGGACTGGGTGTCCTTAGCTCAAGAGGAATAAGGTGAAGACGCAGTCTTCTGAGTTGAATCTCAGCCTCCCTAACCAGACGTACGGTTGTCACAGCAACTGGAACTGGTCCAACAAATCATTGTCTTCAACGAGCCACTGGTTCTATCCTTTCCATCTCTTTATTTACTATTAGTCCTTGTGAAGTCATTGCCTGTTTGCATTATTTTTGTCTTCACTGAGTGACTGCTTGTTCTGATTGGCTTCATACTATCTTCCATACTGATCTATACTGCCTAGCTGCTATTAGTCTTTGTGCCTTCATTTCATTGAATACTTGACTATGGCTTGCTTAGTGTAGTCTACCTTCCGCTGCATGGTAATAGGTTCATTTCTATAGTTTGTCTTTGAAACTTCCATGTTTTGAAGACATTCGTAAAAATCGCCTATTCACCCCCCTATAGTCGATCACTAGCACTTTCAATTGGTATCAGAGCAAGGTACTCCCTTGTTGTGTGTGATTCGGTTTAACCACCTGGAGTTTTAGCTATGTCGACTGCAGGGATAATCAAAGTCTCCGCTACGTGCCCCGTCTTTGATGGAACTGAATATCCCTACTGGAAGAATAAGATGCGCATGCATCTTGAAGCCATTGATGTCAACCTCTAGTATTTCATCAAGAATGGCGTCCCCAAGGCTGGTGAAGGTGTCACCATTGCTGATGTCAAGAAGTTTGTTCAACTGGACTCCACTACCAAGAACATCATCTGTGGTCATCTGACCAAAGGGCAGTATGGCCGTGTGAGTGCTCTGGAAACATCTAAGCTAGTCTGGGACTGGCTCTCCAAGGTCAACGAAGGTGTCTCAACCCAGAGAGATCAAAGAATCAGTGTCCTTCGCAACCTCTTCAACCACTTCAAGAGAAACGACAATGAGAATGTTCAGCTCACGTTTGATCGACTCACTGACATCACAAATGAGCTTCAAGCTCTCGGCGCTACTGAGATCACCAAGCATGAAATCATCAAGACACTCCTGAGATCACTTGACAGCTTGTTTGACACCCTAGCCCTGATGATTCAAGAACGCCCTGACTTCAAGACACTCGATCCGTCTGACATACTTGAAAGGCTCAACACACATGAGTTTCAGCTTTCTAAGAAAAGAGACATCTATGGTCCCAACTATGGGCGAACTCGTGCTTTGAAGGCAAAAGCTGTTTCCTCATCTGAAGAAGAATCTGACTGCAGCTCTGATGATCCTGAAGACATTGGAATGGAGCTTGCTATGCTTGTGAAGAAGTTCCAGAAATTCACCAAGAAGAAAGGCTTCAGAAAGTCCTCACGATCCAGCTCAAGGAATGATGAAGCTTCTGCTCATGACTACAAGAAGAGAGCATGCCACAAGTGTAAGAAACCTGGTCACTACATCTCTGAGTGTCCGCAGTGGGACAATGAGAACAACAACAAGAAGAAGAGCAAGGAATATGATTCTGACGACAAGAAGAATAAGAAATACTCAAAGTCTTCTTCCAAGTCTTCCTCAAAGTCTTCATCACACAAGAAGAGCTCATCTGGCAAGGCTCGTGCGTTTGTTGGCAAGGAAATGGATTCAGAGGAGGAGTCCGCTTCTGAGGAGGCGGAGGTGGAGTCCGAGGAGGAGTCCGATTCTGGCATTGCAAGTCTGGCTACAGCCTACGTTGCCAAGTCCATCTTCAACACTGAAGACAATGACTTCATCACCGACGCCGATGCTAATGACAAGGAAAACTCCACTCCCACCTACTGCTTCATGGCACGCGGTGCCAAGGTAAACTCACGCACTACTCACTATCAAACATCCAGTGAAGATGACTCTGATTGTGGTTCCAAACCCAGCTAGAAAACACTTGCTAAAATTGCAACTGAACAACAGAAAGCTATGGAACATATTCAAAAACTGTTAGACAAAAGCGATGACCTGTTAGACCCTGAAATGACTCGATCTCAGTCCTTAATTGAAGACATAAAAAATCTTCATGTTAAGTATGAGGAACTTGAAAGTCGTCATGAAACGCTCTCAACAACTCATGAAAAGCTTTCCTATGATTATCTTCAAAGGAAGCAAGATCTTGAGAAATTGAGAGCGGCTCATGAAGATCTTCAAAAGGAAAATGAGTCACTTCATGCCAAACAGATCAGTTCCGCTCAGGAAGGATTTGAACCACCATGTCTTAAATGCATTGAGTGTGACAACGCTACTTCTGTTGCTGGATGTTCTACATCCGCTACTATTGCAATATCTTCAATTGTTGATGTGGTAACTAACCCCTCTGCTGAGGATACCACTACTATTGCTGATGAAAATGCTAGGTTGAAGACATTGCTTGGAACAGGGATGTACAAAAGTCTCAAAGGTCATTAGACACTATGTGATGTCCTCAAAAGGCAGATCCTAAACCGAAACCCTAGGAAAGAGGGTGTTGGGTTCGAAAGGGAAATGAATGCTGATGGCTCTTACTGGAAACCTGAGCAGTACCCCAAAACCACATTGGTTGCTGCAAAGGAACCTTCAGTGGATCCATCCACCCTATCTGGCTTCACTTGTACTAATCCCATTGTCATTGATGAATCCTTTGATGGAAACTATAAATTGTTTAAGAATCAGAATGGTGAAGTGTTTGCCAGGTATATTGGTACTAACTGCAGGAATGGGCCACCTGTGAAGAAAGTCTGGGTACCGAAAAAGTGTCTAGAGAATCTTCCTGTGAATGTCGTCATGACACCACAAGTGAAGAAGACAAACCCCAGTCCACATGCTTCATATGGTCCAAAGGCTTCATACAGACAGAGGACTCACCTGAGTCGCACTAACGCAAATGTTTTGTAGGGTAACCATACTCAGGCGTATGAATATGAGCGCGTTTCATCAAACCGCCATGTTCATAAGACCAAGAACTACTCTTCTTATTCTTATGAGTACTATTGTCCACCTGCAAGACTATTTGCTAGGGCTCCAAAGCCAAAGTTCTCAGATGCTGCACTTAGACTCATTGCTTCGAAGCCACCCTTGAAGATGTGGGTGGCTAACAAAGCTTAACTCTTTTTGCAGGGAAGGGTCTCCAGCCGAAAATCAAATGCGTCTGAAGCTATTGCTGGGGACCTTAAACATCTTGTAGGGCACAAGATCAAATGCCCAAATGGTCTTATTATGTATTTTGTTCCCGAGTCGCTTGCTACTTGCCCTATCAGTCCTAAGCTCAATCTAAGCTTTCATAATCCACTTGCTCATCAAATGTTTATGCTTCACAATTCTCTTCGTGAAGCCTATCCCCCTAACTGCACTGTAGGGTATGACACCAGCTGCTTCAGAATGGATTATTGATAGTGGATGTACTAATCACATGACTGGCAAGCGAAGTCTTCTCATGGACTCAACCTTACGTCCATCTGACAAGAGTCACATCACATTTGCTAATACTGGTAAAAGCAAGGTATTGGGTCTAGGTAGAGTTGCAATCTCAAGGGATCAGCACATGGATAAAGAGATGCTTGTTGAATCCCTTGGTTTCAACTTAATGTCTGTCTCAATGCTTTGCGATTTGAATATGATTGTGATGTTTGGAAAATATCGTTGCCTTGTTCTAATGGAATATGACAAGTCTCTAGTCTTTGAAGGGTATCAAAAAGATGATTTGTACATGGTAGATTTCTCAGCAGGACCACAGCTCGCCGTATGTCTTCTTGCAAAAGCTTTAGAATGCTGGCTCTGGCATCGGAGGCTAGGGCATGCTGGCATGAGGAACTTGCATACTCTTGCAAAGAAGAAGCACGTCATAGGCATTGAGGGCATCAACTTCAAGAAGGATCACTTATGCGGTGCCTGCGAAGCAGGAAAGATGACGAGGGCCAAACATCCCTCGAAGACAATCATGACAATGACTCAACCCTTTGAACTACTACACATGGACCTCTTTGGTCCCACTCACTACTCAACTCTTACTACTAATGCTTGTCTCTATGGCTTCGTCATTGTTGATGATTATTCAAGATATACATGGGTGCATATAATCCTCTACAAGACTGAAGTGCAGGATGTCTTCAGATGCTTCACCAATCGAGCCATGAACAAATATGGCGCCAAGATCAAGCACATCAGAAGTGACAATGGCACTGAATTCAAGAACACCAGGCTCGACACTTATCTTGATACTTTGGGCATCACTCATGAGTTCTCAGCTCCGTACACGCCGCAGCAGAATGGCATCGTAGAACGCAAGAACAGAACACTCATTGAGATGGCTCGGACGATGCTCGATGAATACAAGACTCCAAGAAAGTTCTGGCCTGAAGCCATTGATACCGCATGCCATGTCATCAACCATGTTTATCTTCACAAGCTTCTGAACAAAACGTCCTATGAGCTTCTCACTGGTAAGAAGCCAAATGTCAGTTACTTCAGAGTATTTGGTGCCAGGTGCTGGATCAAGGATCCACATCACACTTCAAAATTTGCACCGAAAGCACATGAAGGTTTTATGCTTGGTTACAGAAAGGATTCGCACTCCTACAGAGTCTTCAACCTCTTTCACTAGAAAGTGGTTGAAACTCTGGATGTGTGGTTCGATGAGACTAACGGCTCGCAAAGAGAGCACCTGTCAAATGTGCTAGATGAAGTTCCATCCAGTGAATCCATCAAGATTATGGGAACTGGAGAAATCATACCGTCTGAAGCACAGTCTGAAGAGGAACTTATCATCTCTACACCTGATCAACCTGAAGACAATGATCAGTCTAAAGACAATCCTTCAAATGATGATAATGATCAGCAAGAGCAAAATCTTCGTCCTGTTCATCCTCGTGTTGCAAATGAAGTACAGATTGAGAAAATAATTGATAGCATAAATGCACCTGGTCCACTCACTCGTTCAAGGGCAACACAACTAGCAAATTTCACTGGGCACTTTGCATTCGTCTCAATATCTGAACCCAAGAAAGTTGATGAAGCCTTCATGGAACCTGAATGGATTCAAGCTATGCAAGAAGAGCTTCAACAGTTTGAGCTGAATAATGTATGGGAACTGGTCAAGCGCCCCGATCCTCGTAAACACAATATCATAGGCACTAAATGGATATATCGCAACAAGCAAGATGAGCATGGTCAAGTTGTCATAAACAAGGCTCGTCTCGTTGCTCAAGGATACACTCAAGTTGAAGGAATTAACTTCGATGAAACATTTTCTCCTGTGGCTAGGCTTGAAGCCATACACATACTGCTAGCCTATGCAAATCATCATAGCATCCTTTTGTATCAAATGGATGTGAAGAGTGCTTTTCTCAATGGCAAGATTGAAGAAGAAGTGTATGTTGCACAACCGCCTGGCTTTGAAGATCCAAAACATCCTGACATGGTTTACAAGCTCAACAAGGCACTGTATGGCCTCAAACAAGCCCCTCGTGCTTGGTATGACACACTCAAGGACTTCCTGAAGAGCAAAGGCTTCAAACCTGGTTCCCTGGATCCCACGCTCTTCACGAAGACATATGATGGTGAACTTTTTGTGTGCCAAATATATGTGGATGACATTATCTTCGGCTGCACTAATCAGAAATACAATGATGAGTTTGGATACATGATGCAAGAGCAATATCAGATGTCCATGATGGATGAGCTGAAGTTCTTCCTTGGTCTTCAAATACGACAGCAACACAACGACATCTTCATATCTCAAGAGAAATACCTCAAGGATTGCCTGAAGAAGTTTGGAATGCAAGACTGCAAAGGTTACACGACGCCAATGCCTACCAAGAGTCATCTAGATTCTGACGCCAATGGTAAAGAGTTCGATCAAAAGGTATACGCTCCATGATTGGTTCCTTGCTTTACTTATGTGCATCTAGGCCAGATATCATGCTTAGTGTTTGCTTGTGTGCCCGATCCCAAGCGGCACCAAAGGAATCACATCACTTAGCTGTGAAGTGAATTCCTCGATATTTGGCTCACACCCCAACACTAGGATTATGGTATCTGAAGGGCTCAGAGTTTGATCTAGTTGGATTCTCGGATGCCGATTATGCTGGTGACAAGGTGGATCGCAAGTCTACATCAGGCACATGTCACTTTCTGGGACGATCACTTGTGTGTTGGTCTTCAAAGAAGCAGAACTGTGTATCTCTCTCCACTGCTGAATCTGAATACATTGCTACTGGATCTTGCTGTGCTCAGCTTCTATGGATGAAGCAAACACTCAAAGACTATGGCATTTATCTGAAGCAAGTGCCACTCTACTGCGACAATGAAAACGCCATCAAGATTGCCAACAACCCAGTTCAGCACTCGAAGACAAAGCACATTCAGATCCGTCATCACCTTCAGAGATCATGTCATGAAGGAAGATATTGATATCATTCACGTCAGCACTGAAGAGCAACTGGCAGATATCTTCACAAAGCCATTGGATGAGAAAATGTTTTGCAAGTTGCGGTGTGAGCTAAATATCTTGGAATCCTCAAATGTCCTGTGATCATGCACACATCCTAACACTTATGCATGTTGATGACTTAGATGTGTAAACACACGAAGTAACGTATATCTTCAAAAAATGAAGACTTACACTCTAAGTGTGAATACATTAACACGGAATTTGACTTCGGAGCGCCACGATAATTGTGCGTCGTGTCTGGGTCTAATACTTCTTATACGGTGGGTAACGCCACCACCAAACTTTTGTTTGGAATAATTTCTGTTGGCGTTGCATTTGCAAAGTCTTCACATTTGGTTTGTCTTCATTGTTAACATGGCTTCATGTTTATCTTCAATATACTGATTTGGTTTCTATCCTCTACAACATTCACTTATAGCTATGTCTTCTAGGTGAACCTTTTGAACTAAGTGAATGTGATCGGACCCTGACCTTTCTATGCTCCCATCTTAAGTCTATCTATCCAAATCATATGCATTCTATTGAAACTGTCGAATGTCTTCGCTGCGTCCTTGTCAGCAGAAGATACAGAGACAAACATTAAATCTGTTTTAAATGCTCAATCCTTTTTACTTGAAACCTGGAGAAGCGGGAACGACAACCGACAATCCAGGCGTGCGTGGGAACATGGAACAACCTCCAATGTGTTGCATGATCGCCACGTGTCCTTCAGATGTGAACCGCCAGGGGCACCTGTGTAATAACACTGTGTCATCCCTGTCCCTATAAATACACGCCTCACCCCAGTCATTATCTCTTCTTCCACTCTCGCACAAACCCTAGCGCCACCACTAGCCCTCGACAACGCCGGCTACGAAGCGCTTAGCTGCCGCGACCTCACTGACGTCGTCATCACGCTGGCCGCGAACATCTTCTTCTCCGCCGTCGCCGTAGGTGTCCTGCGTCACCAAGTTAGGGCACGGAAGATCGAACTGCTCGGCCTCCTCTCCCACTCCGTCTAGCAGTTCCTCGTGTGGTAAATAAAACCTCTTTTTACAGTCTTCTTGATCCAATAGATTCATCCTTTCCAACCACAAGTGGTTTCTGTTGCTACAAAATTGGATCTATCCTGTTCTGCATCTCATAGCATGCCTAGTATGTTCACTT